>NC_012870.2:39577038-39660872 GCF_000003195.3 Sorghum bicolor | reverse complement strand
CCCGCCGTCTTCCTCCTCCGGCCGGAACGGACTCGGCCGCAACCGACTCCGGCTTCCGCGCCCGCTCGCGTTTCGAGGACCCCGGGACCACCGTCCTATTTAAAGCCTCGGCCTCGCCCGCACGCGCCCCTACGCGAAACCCTAGCCCGAGCTCGCCGTTTTCCGCAGCGCCGCCATCGGAATCCGCGCCGCCGCCGTCAGCCTTCTCCTTGTCGTCGTCCGCTCGCGAAGGTAAGCCCGCCATCGCGCTCGTCGTGGCAAGCCGCGCACGCCCGTGCCCTTGGCGTGCCTTCCCGTGCCCTGCGCCGTCATCCCCGCAAGCTCCGGCCCGCTCCAATGGCGCCGCCGCGCATAGCGCCGCCGCGGCCGGCCGCCCCGCCGCCTGCGCGTGCCCGCTCCGGCGCGCGGTCCACCGTGGACCGCGGCCCAGCGCCCCCGCACGGCCGGTCCAGTGGACCGAGTCCATGCTGCCCCGCGCGCCCCCCCGGTCCACCGTGGACCGGTGCACCCCGCGCCGCACCCGGTCCACCGTGGACCCGCCAGCCGCAAGCCGCCACGTGGCCAGGACGGCCACGGTCCCCGCGCGCCCCTGCGTTTTTGCAAAAACCCCCCTGGGTTTCTTTGAAATCAACCCGCGCTCTATTTAGTTTTAGATTTATTTAATTTATGCCCCTGCTTTTACAGTTTAGCCCCTGCACCCGTTAGAATTTATATATTTAATCCTAAATGCTTTTTAATTCAGTTTTTAATTAGTTTTATTACGAAAAATAGTTCAGTTTATCTACAGAAATGCCATTTAACTTGTTTTAGCCATAACTTTTGCGTCGTAACTCCGATTTAGGTGATTCTGGTCGCTATGGTTTCGTTTCATCGAGTAGAATACAGTAGTGCAGTTGCTTTATGCTTTCGCATGCCTTGGTGTACTGTTTCTGATTAAGTTTGTTTGCTTGCATGTATTGTTCCTATGATTGATGATTGTCGCGTTTAGCCAACGAGACGTTCGTGAAGGAAGAGGTACAGGATCCCGCTGAGTTCGAGCAACCCGACTTCGATCAAGGCAAGTGCAGACACTGTTTGATCATTTTGAACCTACTCATTAATGTCATTTACTTTATATGCATGTGTCCAATGAATGCAAACCCTAAGGACATGACTAGCTTCACTTATTATTCCTTGCTCACCTGGGGTTATGTATTTGGGTAGACTAGGCTATACTAGGTTTGCTTAGCTGCTCTACTCATCTTATACACATGCCTAAACAAGTATTAGTCTCTACTCAACTTGATGCTTAAATTGTGCTGAATCTTTGGTCACTGCGGTGATGGCGATGTTGGATGCTTACGAGCATCGTGATGATGGTGGTGACAGGGGGAGCGGGTACCGTTGGTGGTCCGGTTTGCCGGGCGTTCCCGTCTCTGCTCTCCGTAAGGACTTAGTCAGGGAGCGGCCCCCTGGGACATACAGTGCAGCTCCAAGCTATATGGCTCTGGCTTGACTAATTAGCAGGACCTCCACTAGTAGGGTGTTACTTTCCGGGTAGGCGTGAGGAAGTAACTTGGGTAATGAATATTAAGTTGTCGGTTGATCGGTACGCCATGGCTATGGGTATCGACTGCCGAGCGCCCCGGCAAAAACTTGCGAGTGGCATCCTATTAGTTGGACCCTGTGAAAGGTCTCGTAGTGAGACCCTGCCTGCTCACCTTGGAAGTGTTTTGGGGAGTCGCGACCCCGGGCAAATGGGAATCACGACTTGGAGTGAACGTGCACACCTCTGCAGAGTGTAAAACTGATATATCAGCCGTGCTCACGGTCACGAGCGGCCCAGACCCTCACTTGATGAGCAAATTGGATTCACTGGTTGCTTGGAGATGGACCTTGGCGAGGTTGCTACCTCGGGTTTTGGCGGAATGGCTATTCCGTGATGGCAGGAATGCTATCCTGTGGTATTAATTGGGGTTAATCCCTGGATTACTATAATAATTAGAATAGTCTTTTAAAAGATGCTAATTACTACTTACACTAATTAAGGGTTGGGTTTATGCTACTCATATTTAGTAATAGGTTGTTCTAGTAATTGTTATAATTAAAAGCGATCAACTAAAATGCTACCGCAGTCAAACCAAGTCAGCTTTACCTTGTTTTAAGCCTTGCATGTCATTACTTTCCGTCTGTGCTTGCTGAGTTCGACATGAGCTCACCCTTGCTATAATCATTAAAGGTTGCTCGGACGATCAGGAGTACAATTGCGATTTCCCTGAGGACTACCCTGAGTCTCCTGGTTGTTAGGCTCGTGTGGTTCTGCCGTCGACCTTCCTGTGGCAAGGTGGTCCTGCTACGTCGGCGTTTAGTTTTCCCTTTATTTATGGAACAGTTTAGTTTATGTTTCCCCTCCGCACTTTGATAAACATTTGGCTTGTAATAATGGTACTTTTACTCTCATTTATGTAATTCGTTTGAACACTGTGTTTTGTACCATTGATGATGTCGGTCCATGTGTGTGAATTTGTGATCCTGGCGCACATGTGATTTGGCACCCGAATGCTCTTTTACATCCGGGTGTGACAACTTGCTACATTATTTAAAGAGGTGAGTGCTCTAAAAAAAAGAAGATACGAGGAAATAAAAAGGGGCAAGTGCCCGGAACCTCGAAAGAAAAGAAAAAGTGAGACAGGAGGTAAAAATGGACAAGTGTCCGACAGTAGAATTAGGGGTACAATATACCCACCTGAGAGAAAAGAAAAAGAAAATATAGAGCATCTCATTCTCCTAAAAAAGTTTCAAAAGAGCAAGAAAGGTATGTATTCCCTCAAAAGAGCACAAGTAGAATTAGACTTTCACCATTGTTATCACCATCATCACCATACACCATTCATTCGCAACACATGCACATCTTGATTTGACTTATTGACTTGTTCTTCTGGATCCATGGTTTGACTATGCAATAAATGTCTTGTAAGTATGTATTAGCTGTCTCCCACCTATGAGCTCCAGATATCAAAACCTTATTAGAGTAGGGTGAGAGAGAAGGCAATGCCACTATGCCTCATACCAAAAATACCACATACTTTGAGAGAAGGCATACACCATTACTGCCTTGGTAAGGATCCAGAAATACCACAAAGAGAGACTAGAGAGAGTCATACAAGGAATCTCTGAGTTTTATTTGAAAATCTACAAAAACTCAAGAGCTATAGTTAATTAAAGAACAAGAGACATGGCGCGTGACTAGACCGTTCTATCTTTTAACTGCTCAAGACACAAGTGATGGTTGCAAGCCCCACTGTGGAAGGTGAAATGAGTAAGTTTAAATCTTAACAGTTTACCCTAACCCAGAGATGAGATCTTGTTTGAACGCATGTGTATCTTTAAGGCATGAAACCACTGCAGAAACTCTTGAGTCCATCTTTGCTCAGGGACGAGCAAAGGTTAAGCTTGGGGGAGCTTGTTGACGGTCCTTAATGCTCACATTGAACCATCAACTAATCATGAAAAAGGATCCAAATGCAACTAACACCCAGACTTAGGGTTTTATCTGACAGAATTCCACGAGTTTTGGTGTTTGTCTATTTCTACAGGGGGTTATCAGGAAATACGGAAGAAAGGCCCACACGTCGGGTTTACATAGAGATATGAACGTGCTGCGCAATTTTCTATCATCTAGAAGGCTCCAGAAGCCACGAAAACAAAGTGGAAGCCGAGAGGGCTCAGGGACAGGGCGCCCTACCTAGTCCTTAGGGCGCCCGCCCTCCTATTCTGCCCAATCAGGGTACAACTCGGGGATCATCCTCCACCGACCTAAAGGTCAAGGAAAACCGTGCAATCAATGTCGGTTTTATCCGACGGCCCAGATTCATCTGAAAAGACTATATAAGCAAGGTCCCCTGGCCCCTGGAGATCATACCTCTTCTACAGAATCAAAGTTAGGGTTTCAATTCTTCATCCAAGTAGAGAGGATCCCTCTAGTTCATCTAGTTCTACCTCTAGTTCATCTAGTTCTAGTTCTAGTGCATCTAGTTCTAGTTCTAGTTCCTCTAGTTCTAGTTCTAGTTAGTTCTAGTTGTAATCTAGAAAATAGAGAGAGAGAAGAGGAGAGCGGAGGAGGACGAGCCGGATCTGTCGGATCTTCCTCAACATTGTACTTTTGCAGCAACTGGTTCGTTCTTCGTCGTTCTCTAGGTTCTTCAATTCATAATTCCTGAGTTCTTTAATTACTTTATTTACATTCAAGTTATTTATTGGATTCCCGCTTGCATCAAGTGCTCTAGTCTTTGAAACACTAGAGTAGTAATTAATAGATTAGACGTGGTGTTTAGTCTTGCAATTACCTGGAATTGCACCTAATCCTGCGGATTGTTGTGGTAGCCCTAGGGTAGTGACAGCCCTAACTGTCGACGTATTCCACCTCGTTCGGATCGGTGTTTGTAGGACCGTAGTCAGAGCTTCCTAGCCCCCTTCTCATCTATTTCTGTGGTTAGTGTTCTGATGTCCCGAAATAGATAATCTTGAAGTAATTCTTGATTCTTAGATCAACTAGAGAACTCTCAGGAAACTTTCTCTCTTCCCACCAAAAATAATTATATAGTTATCCTTGGGCGATCTTGGATCTTAATTAGTACACTCACGTTCCCTGTGGAAAATCAATACTCTGGAATACTCCCGGGTGAAAGCTACATCGGTATCCGTGCGCTTGCGGATTTTTCTGTTTGCGTTTAAAATACCCAACAAGATTTCTGGCGCCGTTGCCAGGGAACGGTAGCTGTGCTAGTTTTGAACTAAGTCGTCCGTGTATCCTTTTTCTTTTCCTTTTTTACCACACTCACCTTATCATTTGAGTATGCTCATGGATTTCACTCTAAGCATTAATGAGCATGGAATTTATTTCATAGCCACTTCATTTACTCCACACTCATATGCAACATCTTCCCAATCCATTGGTTTTTCCAACATCACCACATTCAAGATCTCCAACCCCCTCATCCTTTCTTTTTATAAAAACTTTAAAAGGGCGGTTGTCATTGCATATGTCTATATTAAATATTGTAGATCTTGTTGAGTTGATCTTGATATAGGTCAGCGTTGGAGGGGAAACCACTTTGCCGACATAAATTGATGGTTTCCCAAGGACAAGCTTAGTGTCCTAAAACAAGCACTTATCAGATCGTAACATGAGCTTTTAATTATTTGCAGCATTACCTTGTGTATTGAGCATATAAGGATAATTGTGAAAATATTCCTTCGGGTATTCTTGTCACTAACCTTTCCAGGATTGGAGCAAGAAGATCGGATGAATGACAAGCACAAGGTATGTCCAACCAATCATCATACAACATTGAATTAAATTCATCCAAACTTGAATTTTGCAAAATTCAAGCTTAAGGGAGAACTTTACATAAAATCATCCTTTGCCATGTTTCTATATTGGTTGTCCCTACCTTTGAGACATGCTCAATTTGTTAAATACTAATCACACTACTTCATCTCCACATGAGTAGACTTCTATAAATGCTCCCGTGCTACCTTTATTTGCTTTAGTATATGACTAGGTTTGGAGTAGTTTCATTTATCTCTTAATTAAGCATGGTGCTTAGTTTAGGAATGATGATCTTAGTTCCAAGGGATTTTAATTTAAGCATGATGCTTAGGTTAAGATGCCCTCCTAAATCAAATTAGACATGGTGTCTAGGTTGATTTTTGAGCCGATAGTATGCTATAGTAGATATTGGATATTTTGTTGGACTAACCCTTGCAGGAAAATATTCAATATCGACCTGGGAAGTCCTGAGATAAACTCACATTGGAGACAAAGAGAGACACATGAAGGTTAACAACTTACACAAGGAAGGCATAGCTCACAAGAGATGATCCATGGAGGGTGCCACAAACATGATGCACAACTGCTAAGAAAGGAAAGCTTCCATAAGGTGATATTGTACCATCACTCTTCATGTAAGGTAACATCTTAAGGTACTTGACTATCACTTCTATAAGCTTCTCCTTGGTTCTGGCGTTCACATGAATAAAAGAGACAAACATGTATGATTTACAACTCTAGATTAACCAACCCAATCGATTCAACCTGTTTAGTCCTTCCACCTTTGTGATCCCACACTCCTAATCTTATGAGCTAAAATGTTGCACACTCAATCTTTGGAAGATATATATAAAAAAACATAAGTATAGATAGATTATCTTTCCATTAGGTTGAGTGATCTGATCTGACAAATGTTTTAAATGCTACAGTCATGATCTTATTATCTATCAACTCTGTCTTGCTCACTATGCTTAAGGTTAGAGAAGAACAAATACACTTTTGGTTCTGTTGGTGTTTTCCACCAACAGAGCCCATGCACTTGATCTCTGCCCTTGTCTCTATGAGCAGGTACACTTCGAGTAGCATATGAAGGAGTTTTACAACTCCCAGACTCCACCAAGTGAAGAACCTAGATCTACAAGCACAAACACACTGGAGATACTGGACGGTTAGGCAATCACTGCCCTGAGATGCTTGAGGACGTAACTACTGGAGTAACCCCGTTGTGGAAGTAATTACTAACCTTCTGCCAGTCAAGAGAGGCAATCCAGGACGCACCGTCATCCCGATCTCCATCGGCATGCCTGCAGATCAGACACTAAGTTTCCCAAAGGGAATATTAAAGAACCTCTGCGTCCGAGTTGGTACCTTGTACGCCCCAGCAGACTTCGTGGTGATAGATGTTGGGTATTCTTAACATCATTAGCAAAAGTATACTTAGTTTTCTAATCCTAGTAACGGTGCCAAAAATGCCAAACCTATCTCTCATACCACTTAAGCCAAGTTGTCATCCCCAGCATGACATGAGAGATGCGGTATTGAAATATGCAATTGCTCTTCTAAATAAATAATGAATGGGATCTGCAAGCGCACAGATTAATACCGATGTAGCATTTTAACCGGGAAGTATTCGAGGTATTGTTATTTATATTTTTACCACTGGGAAGGGATTAACAATCATCAATATTGATTACAGAATAGAATATGAGATTGAGTATCTATCATTGCATGTATAATTGAGAACATTTATCTAACTCTTTCATATAGGGATAAATGTCACATAAAAGATATATGAAATAATGAAGAGTGACAAAGATAATTGATCTAATCAGCCACATATAAATATGATAAGCACTGTTGGGTATTCTTAACATCACTACCAAAAGTAGACTTAATTTTCTAATTCTAGTAACGGTGCCAAAAATGCCAAACCTATCCCTCATACCACTTAAGCCAAGTTGTCATCCCCAGCATGATATGACAGACGCGGTATTGAAATATGCAATTGCTCTTCTAAATTAATAATGAATGGGATCTGCAAGCGCACAGATTAATACCGATGTAGCATTTTAACCGGGAAGTATTCTAGGTATCGTTATTTATATTTTTACCACTAGGAAGGGATTAGCAATCATCAATATTGATTACAGAATAGAATATGAGATTGAGCATCTATCATTGCATGTATAATTGAGAACATTTATCTAACTCTTTCATACAGGGGTAAGTGTCACATAAAGGATATATGAAATAATGAATAGTGACAAAGATAATTAATCTGATCATAACTTAGCCACATAATAAATATGATAAGCACCTCAATTAGATACTCTAGAAAGTCATTAGCATGGTATTAGAACGAAATATAAGAATATTTCCTAAGTTATTCTCAACTATATAGTCTAGCATTATCATAGTTAGTGCAAGCATACTTAGCAATCATTGCGAGACAAGACTACGCCCATGCATAGTGATATTAGCAAGGTAAATGAGAAACATAGCAATCACTCCCCTGTAATAATATTGCTCTGCCAGCCCAATAAACGAGAGGGGGACTATATAAGCATCAATGAAGCTGTCACTATCATGAACTACCCCACAATCTGGCATATTGGGTACAATCGCAGATAAATACGGTATAAGCACCACGCCTACACAATATCTATCATTTACCCATGGATCCGATGGATAAACGCTATACGATCCTAAGCATGTATATAGATCCAATCTAACTAAGCCAAGTACGTAACTATGATAAACTAAGAACAATATAATCTTGAATATAAACAAGTAGAGCAAAGTCATAAGCAATATATTGAAGTAGAACAAAGTCATATTCATAATATTGAAGAACAAAGATAATTAGAAAGCAATTAGAAGCACAATTAGAGAATTACCAAGAATCCTCTTGACAGATCCGAAAACCAATCGAAGATTCACTCCTTCTAGTTCTAATCCTCTGTAGCTATGCTAATCTAGATATTTAATTGATGTGGTGGCTCTAATCTTGATCAGAGGCTTCTTCTCCCTTGAAGAACAATGAATTAGGGTTGAGAGGCTCTCTCCTCCAGGGGCCAGGGGGTCTGGTTTTATAGTCCCTTCAAGTGAATATGGGCCGTTGGATCAAACCGACTTAGATTGAACGGTTATCCTTGATCCTTTAGGTCGGTGGAGATCTCCCATGAAACAGAGTCCTGATTGGACTCCAACAGAGGGCGGGCACCCAGGGAAACAGGGCGGGCGCCCTGCCTCTGGCCCCGTTCGGCCTCCGCTTGCTTCCCGTGGCTTCTGGAGTCTTCTAGATGTCAGATAATTGCGCTGCACGTTAATATCTCTATGTAATCCCGACATGTGGGCCTATCTTCCATATTTCCTGATAACCCCCTGTAGAAATAGACAAATACCAAAACTCATGGAATTCTGTCAGATAAAACCCTAAGTCTAGATGTTGATTTCATTTGGATCCTTTTCTTTATTTATTTGATAATTAAATTTGATACTTAAGGACCGTCAACAAACTCCCCCAAGCTTACCTCTTGCTCGTCCCTGAGCAAGGATAGACTCAGCAATGGATCATAAGTTGTTGCAATATCTTTAAAAAATTGACGGTACAAATGCTTTTAAATAAGATCTTATCTCTGAGTTAGAGTAAACTGTCAAGACTTAAAACTTACTTACTTTTCCTTTCACCATGGGACTTGTAACCGTCACTTTCATCTTGAGTGGTTAAAAGATAGAACAGTCTAGCCAAGTGCCATGTCTCTTATTCTTGATCAGCAAGCTCTGGAGTTTTTGCAGATTTTCAAATAAAACTCAGAGATTCCTTGTATGACTCTCTCAGATCTGTCTTTTGTTGTATTTCTGGATCCTTACCAAAGCAGTGATGGTATATGCCTTCTCTCAAAATATGTGGTATTTGTGGTATGAAGCATAGTGACATTGTCTTATCTCTCACCCTACTCTAATAAGGCTTTAATATCTGGAGCTCATAGGTGGGAGATAAAGTATAAATACTTACAAGACATTTATTGCATAGTCAAACCATGGATCCAAAGAAACAAATCAATAAGCCAAATCAAGATGTGCATGTGTGGCGAATGAATGATGTATGGTGATGATGGTGGTAACAATGGTGAAAATCTAATTCTACTTTTGCTCTTTGAGGGGATACATACCTTCCTTGCTTTCTGAAACTTTATGAGGAGAATGAGATGCTCTTATTTTCTTTTCTTTTTCTTTCCTATCAGGTGGGTATCTTGTACCCCTAATTCTACTGTCGGACATTTGTCCATTTTTACCTCTCGTCTCATTTTTTTTCTTTTCTTTCGAGGTTCCGGGCACTTGCCCCTTTTTATTTCCTCGTATCTTTTTTTCTCTTTTTTTAGAGCACTCATCTCTTGAGATAATATAGCAAGTGGTAGTAACAAGATAACTTGAGCATTTATTTCACAGGGAAAAACAGAAATATTTTTGGTTATTCTCTCTTGGATTAGGAGTAGAATATTTTTGGGTGATTCTGGAGATGGAAATGAGTGGATATATGTGGATGGTACTTCCGGAGTAGAAGTAGCATGTATGAGTGAACGTGCAAGTGAATCTTGATTTAACCACATGACAAGCTCCTAAGGGTCTACACAGCTTGACCACACTCAATGCTCATAAGCAGTAAATAGTAAATGTTGTGGCTCAAAGTCTAGCAAGCATGTATATATGGCTGTGGTAGGAATTTAAACTCTCATCATACAGGAACTCATCATGCTTAAAGATTTTTAAAGATAAATTCTCCAGAATTCTAGCATATCTAGGAACAGATAAACAGCAGCTCAACCTTCCCATATCGTATCCTTTAACAACTTAGACTTCATATCAAATTTTTATCCCACAAGTTTAGGTCTAGAAGCTTTAAATTATAACAGTTATATCTAAACTTGAGAGAGAACTTAAAATGTGCAAATTAGGCAGAGCAACTATTCATCATATCTGTTGATGCAAAAACTAATCTGCAAACACAAAGGGCTAATACCCGATCCAAACGTTAAGGCGTGCCAGCCGATTTGACCTTACTATCGGCAAAGGTGATAACTCGAATACTTTAGTCCTGACAACAGCGATGCGCCCGGATGTCACGGCTAAGAGGTACTCACGCGGAACTTGAGGATACGCCGAGCTTGAGTCGACGAATTCCTAAGAACTCGTAACAAAAAGAAAACGTATGACGAAGTCGTCGAAAAGTAAATGCTGGAATATGAGTAAAAACATGTGTTTGATTGATTGATTGATGTCTTATTACAAGGTCCTAGGGCTTATATTTATACCCTGCTCAAAGAGCTAAGACCAGACACGATTAGAATTCGAATTCCAATTTACACGGAACCCGTATACAAAACGATGCGAATAACTAAGGAAATAATAAAACCACCCTTCGTAACAAACCAAAACTCCTCCACATGACAACTGGCAGCTTCCGGACTCCTCCTTCGCGTCATCGGCAATCCCCTTGCCATAGTCATCGGCAGACCTTTCTACTTGGTCATCGGCACCGTATTACTGCTTGAGGACTTAGTCACATTCAACCTTTCCCTCATCGGCAACCATCCTTATCAGCAACCCGCATCGTACTGCCACCTTATCCTGCTATCCTGGACACGTGTCCAAAAATGGTGTCAACACATGCCCCCCAGTTTCGGAGTATAAAACTATTAATGCTCCGAAATTCTCTGCAGTAATGATGTCTTCTCCGCAATTAATGCTCCTAATCTGGTAACTAACAACCTCAATCTGGACAACTCTGATCCTAATCCTCCGCAGATCCCTCGAAATCCCCAACTTCCTAAACGGGCATCTCTCTTAATCGTACATCGGCAACAATACCGTTACAAAGATCTGCCGATGCTCTGCCCAGAAGATTCGCAAAAACGGTTACCTCCCCTCTATCCGCCCATCGGTAGGATGACCGTTATAGAATATCACCGATGGACCGAGCAGGAGATCGCGCACAGCAAAATATCTTTAGATAATGACCGCTTCCTGTCAAATCACCTGCACAATCCCTGGATTATCGTGCGAACAGTTACCATATCCACTTGAGTACCCTCGGGCTTCTCGGATGCGGCAAAGAAATAAGTCAGATTTGCCCTTGTCCATCTTGTCCTATAAATAGTTCCTTCTTGGGTACTCCTCCCCCATTGCATCATTCTGCCATCCAACTTCACTTTTCCAGCGGCGGCGCCATTCTCAATCCCCAAGATCTCCGACAAGCATTCTTCTTCATCAACTCCGGCGCCCTCCAGCGTCCTCTTCACGACAAGATGGCCGTTGGCTTCATCGTCCCTGAGGTCAAACTTCCATCCCATCTGCTGTACTTTTTCCTTGCATTCCTGTTCATCTGCGATTCATTCTTACAGAATATTTTCCTTTTCCTTTTTCTTTGTATTTTTATTCCTCAAAACACTAGGAGTTATCCAACAAAATTGTCATCCCTACCGATCAACCACATCTTCAATGCCTCGGCCCTCTAGGGGATCCAGATCCAACCGACCTTATCAATGCAGAAACCAACAGGATTCCCTTTAGAGTTGAAAACTTTGCTTTAGATCTATGGAAAGACACCTTTCGCTCTTGGCCCAGCCCTACCGTAGGGTGGAAAGACTGGTTCTTGAGGGTCAGCAACTCTTATGAAGTTCAATGGGGTGAGAGGAAATTAGCTCAATGCATTAGGCTGTCCATTGCCGATATGCACAGGAACGAGTCATTGCTGATAGCTGCATCTTACTTTTGGTCAGACACTCTCAACGCTTTTGTTTTTGGCCATGGCCCTGCTTCTCCTACCCTTGCCGATGTATCCATGCTTACTGGGTTAGATATATCTTCTGCCGATAGCACCCATTTTTTTGATACCGCCCCCAGTGCTAAAGTGGAGACTCGCGCTATCGGCGGTTGGTCAGGGTACATCCAGAAGTACCGCGGGAGAGGGCCTGTCACCATAAAGGAGCAAACCACCTTTCTGAACATGTGGCTAGACAAGTTTGTATTCTGTGGTCGATCGGCAGGACCGACTTCTGTCTATCTATCGGCAGCAGAAAGACTGGCTAGCGGCGGCCAATTTCCTCTCGGCCGTTATTTGCTCGGTGCCGTTTATCACCTTCTTCATCAGGTAGTCCAGAAACTCCTGCTTGGCCAACCTATCGGCAACTTGGGAGGTCCTTGGTGGTTTATTAATATGTGGCTCAATCTGCACCTGCACAAGCGCCTTGATCTCAACTTGTTCTCACAGCACTTCCCAAGAGATATAGCCGAGAATCATGTGTTGGGTGAAGAGGAATCGGCAACACGTGCCCCCCTGAACTTTGGCGAAGCTGTTATAGTCTTACCCGGTTCAGGGAACACTCCGGATCAGATCGGCCGATTCTTCGAGACGCTGTATGAAGGTCTGACCAGAGATGAACGACCATGGTTGGCTTATGACGACCCAGACAGCATGCTCCCTCTGACCTTCAATCCGTTTGATGAAGCTCTTGACAGGGACAATGAGGTGATGATGACAATCGTGACCCCCAGAGCCATACCAGTGAATTTCTTCGGCAGCACGAAAACCTCTCCCCAAACCTATGAATTTTATAATCCATCGGCATTAGCTCGCCAGCTAGCTTTCGGCCAATTGCCGATTGCACTTCCTTATGCCGATGTAATAAAGCCCAGAGAGCCCATCGCCAACCTCCTCGAGTGGACTCGAGTAGCCCAGCTACCACCAAATGCCGATACGGATGTAGATCTGTCAGAATGGGTTCCAGCCGCCTTCATCACTCAGGCATACAAGCTATGGTGGGCAGAATGGAAGGAGAATCTGTTCTGCAGATCAGCCCTCTCATACCGCGGCATGATCGACCCCGAATATGAAGTCCCTGACGACACTGTAAGTATTTTAAACCGATGTCTCATTTTCCAATATCACTCCCATCGGTAACTTACCCCTGTATTCCTTTTGCAGATCGACAACACCCCCCCATCAGTTAGTAGGAGTGGCAAGCCGATCGACTTATTCCCATCAGGCCCTATCTCCTCAATCGGCCATAATGCTCCCACTCTGGCTTCCATCGTGCACCGGGGTGCGCGCCTCAAGAAAGTTACCACCAGGAAAACTCAGACATCACCACCGGTAACTGCTTCCACTCTGGCACAAGCTTTCAAGGCAATCTGTTAAAACTCTTTTTTCATTTACGCTGACTTATCTTTGTATCGGCTATCTGTACTCATAACCTCCTTTTTGTTGTTGCAGCAAACTGGTGCATCGGCAAAAGTCAAACGCCAAGGCGCCGATGCCCCCCAGTCTAGCCAGCCAAAGAGGAAGGGCATCCACGGTGCTAAGGCTGGAACAAAGCGCCAGAAAGTGGCAACTCCTCCTCCTCCGGTGTTTCCAATCCCGGTGGAATCTTCCCCTTCTTCCCCAGACGTCCAGGCACAGCAAGTACTATCTCCACAACCAACACAGGAAGCACCACAGATGGAAGAACCCCAGCAGGAAGAACCTCAAACGGCAGGTATATCAGCTGATGTAGGTGAACAAACAACTGGCCCGGCAGGTACAGTTACATCATCGGCGGTTTCCTCGATTCAGGCAACTGTTGTTTCTCCTCCGGGTAACAGATCTCAACAATACTCCTACCGATAAACTTATCCTCATTTATTCTTATAATCTTTCCTATCTTCTTTCAGGCGATATCGCTCTATCGGCAACATTTGCCGATCAACCTGCAGCTCCATCGGCCCCTCTGAGTCAAAGGCAAGAAATCGCCTTGAAGCAAGTAAGTCATCCACTTTTCCATCAGTATCGTCTGCTGAAGTTTTGACCATAAAATTGACCTACTTCATTTTTATTTTCAGGAACAAGATTCTCCCAACAGCTTGTTCTCCTTTGCTGTTGATATCTTCGAAGAAGAAGGCGAGGAAGCAAGCTCCTCTCGGGCAGTTGGAATTGTATCGGCAGAAGCCAGAGCTAAGCTGGAGGAGCTATCGGCCATACTCCATCAAGACACAACTCAACTGGTCAACGATTCTGACCCAGCCAAGGCCCTGTTCAAGACCCTTAGAGGCCAAATTCCTGCCGATGCTGAAGAAACACTCTTCCATGCTGCACATCTAGAAAGCCGCCAGTTACAGTACCAGAGAGCTACTCGACGCCTTACCGATAGAGCTGCTCAAATCCAGCTTTCTGAGGAGATGATGAAAGAAAAACTCTTAGCCGATGAGAAACATAAGAACATCGGCACCTTAAAGTCCTCAGGTGATGCACTGAAGCAAAAAGTGTCTGATCTATCGGCAAAAAGAGAAGCTCTACTGGCTGAACTCAAGCAAGTAGAAGACGCTCTGTCCCAAGCCCAGCAAGAAGAGAGTCAACTGCCGGAGACCATCAAGCATCTTGAACAAGAACGAAACGTCCATGGTCGCAAAGCGCTGCAACTGAAGAGGAAGCTGAAGCCGATCGAAGGTTCTGCCGATGATGATATCAAAGAGATAGAGACAGCCAACCAGATTCGGCTGCGCGCCATATCAGCAATCCAAGCACTGTTGAGCATCTGAAGCTTTCATCGGCGACACACCTTTGTTTTTCCGCCTTCAGCTTTTAGTCTAGCCGATAAGACTGTTATCGGCATCTTTTGAAACATTAAGTCTGCCCTCGAACATTTAAATCCAGTCGATAGGAGTGTTATCGGCACTTAAACTTTTATGCGTCGATCCATATGCTGGGGTAGTACTTCTTCAAATATTTGCCATTTAATGCTCTGGGAAATTCAACTCCTTCGAGAGTTTCTAGAATATAGGCATTACCAGGAGCTGAGTGTCTTATCCGATAAGGACCTTCCCAATTAGGAGACCACTTCCCAAACTTCGAACTTTTAGTCCCGACTGGCAAAATCAACTTCCATACCAAATCCCCATCGGCAAACTCCTTAGTCTTTACTTTTTTATCATACCATCTAGCAACTCTCTTCTTATTTTCTTCTATACTCATTAAGGCCTTTAACCGATGTCCTGCTAAATCATCTAACTCATCGGTCATCAAAGTGGCATAATCATCGGCAGTCAATTGATCTTGAAAAGATAATCACCTAGATCCAGCCTTAATCTCCCAAGGCAATACTGCATCATGTCTATACACCAATTGATAAGGCGACACCTTGGTTGATCCATGGCAAGCCATCCGATAGGACCACAGTGCTTCATTTAACACTGTATGCCACCGCCTAGGGTTTTCTTCAATCTTTCGTTTAATAAGCTTGATAATTCCTTTGTTAGACGCTTCGGCCTGCCCGTTGGCTTGAGCATAGTAAGGAGAGGAATTCAACACTTTAATTCCCATACCGATTGCGAATTCATCGAACTCCCCTGACGTGAACATGGTGCCCTGATCGGTAGTAATCGTTTGGGGAATCCCAAATCGGTAAATAATATGCTCCTTCACAAAATCAATCATATTGGCCGATGTGACTTTCTTCAAGGGAATAGCTTCGACCCACTTAGTGAAATAGTCAGTGGCAACTAGAATGAACTTATGCCCTTTGCTAGATGGTGGATAAATCTGGCCGATCAGATCGATGGCCCACCCCCGGAACGGCCAAGGTTTTATTATAGGATTCATAGCCGATGCGGGTGCTCTCTGGATATTACCGAACTTTTGACAACCTTGACAACCCTTGAAATATTTAAAACAATCTTCAAGTATGGTTGGCCAAAAATATCCATTCCTTCGAATCATCCACTTCATCTTGAAAGCTGACTGATGCGCTCCACATACTCCTTCATGGATTTCCCCCATTAAACTTTTGGCTTCATCATCACCCAAGCATCGGAGAAGAATTCCGTCGATAGTTCGATAATACAATTCATTTTCAAGGAGCACATACTTGGTCGCTTGAAATCGAACCCGTCTTCCAACTTTCTTAGATGGATCTTCTAGATAGTCGACAATCTCTTTCCTCCAGTCACCGGCACTGACTGCCGATGTTGCATTAATCATTGGCTGATATCCTGAGGCATGCTGGGCTAACCGATTAGCGTCCTCATTATGCAATCGGGGAACATGCTCCAACCGGAAGTTTTTGAATTCCTTTAACAGTTGCATACTTTTCTCGAAATAGGTTATGAGAACTTCACTTCGGCATTCATAGCTTCCGGCTAATTGATTTATAACCAACATGGAATCCCCGAATACTTCAACAGCATCAGCACGAACTTCTCTTAACAACTCCAATCCCTTGATCAGAGCTTGATACTCAGCCTGATTATTTGTTGATGTAGCAACAATCGGTAAGGAAAATTCATACTTCCTCCCCTTAGGAGAAACTAACACAATACCGATTCCTGCTCCCCGATCACAGGTAGATCCATCAAAGAAGAGCGTCCAGGGTGCAATTTCCAAGGTTTCCACTAGGCCGCAATGTTGAGTCACAAAATCGGCCATAACCTGCCCTTTGACCGCCTTAGCCGATTCGTAACGCAAATCGAATTCCGACAGCGCTAAAATCCATTTACCGATCCTTCCACTCATAATTGGCATAGATAGCATGTATCGGATTACGTCATCTTTGCAAATAACAGCACATTCGGCCGACAATAGGTAATGTCTTAGCTTGATACATGAAAAATATAAGCATAAGCACAGCTTCTCGATGGCCGAATATCTGGTTTCAGCATCAATCAACCTCCTACTCAAATAATAAATTACTCTCTCTTTCCCTTCAAACTCCTGAACCAAAGCTGAGCCGATAACCGATCCATCGGTAGATAAGTATAATTTGAAGGGTTTCCCTTGTTGAGGTGGAACTAAAACTGGAGGGTTTACTAGATACTTTTTGATTTCATCTAGAGCCAACTGCTGTTCTTCTCCCCAAACAAACTCCTGATCGGCTCTCAATTTTAGAAGAGGACTGAAAGCACGAATTCTCCCAGATAAATTTGATATAAATCTTCTGATAAAATTCACTTTGCCGATCAAAGATTGGAGCTCGGTTTTATTGGTAGGGGCCACTATTTTATTGATGGCATCAATAGATCTCCGACTAATTTCAATACCCCTCTGATGTACCATGAAACCAAGAAACTGCCCTGCCGATACACCAAATGCACACTTGTTGGGATTCATCTTCAATCCATGCTTCCTTGTGCACTCCAACACTCTTCGTAAATCGGCAAGATGCTTTGAGAAATCTCCAGACTTGACCACCACATCATCAATATAAATTTCTACGATCTTGCCGATGAACTCATGAAATATAAAATTCATAGCCCTTTGATAAGTAGCACCGACATTCCTTAACCCAAAAGTCATGACTATCCATTCAAATAGTCCAACATGACCAGGACACCTGAATGCGGTTTTTGGAATATCCTCTTCTGCCATGAATATTTGATTGTAACCCGCATTACCATCCATGAAGCTGATGACCCGATGGCCAGCCGCAGCATCAACCAGTAGATCGGCGACAGGCATTGGGTATCCATCCATCGGCGTAGCTTTATTGAGATTCCTGAAATCAATGCACACCCGAAGCTTCCCGTTCTTCTTGTAAACCGGGACGACATTGGAAATCCATTCGGCATACCGACACTGCCGAATAAACTTAGCTTCAATAAGTTTAGTGATTTCGGCCTTAATATCAGGTAGAATGTTAGGATTACATCGGCGGGCTGGTTGCTGATGTGGCCGAAATCCAGACTTAATGGGTAACCGATGTTCAACAATTGATCGGTCTAAACCAGGCATCTCTGTATAATCCCAAGCAAAGCAATCTTTATATTCCTTTAACAAACTAGTTAATTGCCGTTTACACTCAGGATCTAGTTTAGCACTAATAAAAGTAGGCCTAGGCTTATCACCACTACCTATATCTACTTCTACCAAATCATCGGCCGATGTGAATCCCTGGCCTAATTTTCCATCATCGGCGAATCTATCCATTAAAAACCGTCGTCAGAACCGACTGCTTGGATCGGTGGAATCTCATAATCGGCAACTTTGAGAAAATCTTTCTCCCAAACTTCTCCTGAAATGCACCTAGTCTTTTCATAAGTATCCGCTTCTGCCGATGCGATAACATAAGAAGAATCCCCTGGGACGATCTCAATCTTGTCACCTACCCACTGAACCAAGCACTGATGCATTGTAGATGAGACACAACAATTGGCATGAATCCAATCTCTCCCCAATAATAAATTGTAGGCACCTTTTCCGCTGATCACGAAAAAAGTTGTCGGCAAGGTTTTGCTGCCGATGGTCAACTCCGCACATATCGCCCCCTTGACCGGAGACACGTTTCCCTCAAAGTCTTTGAGCATCATATCGGTCTTGGTCAAATCCTGATCCCCTTTCCCAAGCTTCCGATACACTGCATACGGCATAATATTAATAGCAGCTCCACCATCAACTAGGATCTTAGTCATTGGCTGCCCATCAACCCTTCCTTTGAGGAACAAAGCTTTAAGATGCTGCCTCTCGTTATCGGCAGGTTTCTCAAAGATAGCCGTCATCGGATCCAGAGCCAACTGAGCTATCTGATCAGAAAATCCCAACTCATCGTTACTGGCCGGTGCGAGAAACTCTATCGGCAACATGAATACCATGTTGACGCCTGCCGATGGACCTTCCTTCTTAGTGTCTGCCGGCTGCCGACTTTCAGAACTCTCTCCTTTATTTAACTCCTCTTGCCTTTCTCGTTGCAACCTCCTTTTCTGTGTCTTGGTTAATCCTTGAGGGCACCATGGAGGAAGTGGCCTTTGCCTTACTGCCGGGCGTCGGTTCTCCCTTGACTCCATACGATGTGTGTTAGCATCTCTGCAAAATATGAACTCATCGGGAACTCGCGCATTAGCCATTTCCTCAAGCTCTTCCTGGTTCCTGGGAAAATACTGGACACGGTCACCGAGCCGATCGCGAACACTAAGCCTGCCCCCCAGCCGATCATGAACTGACGCTCTTCCTCTGATTGGCCCATTAAATCGCCGTTCATCATCATGATAACGCCGATCGTTCCTATCGTACCGATCATAACCGTTGCATTCAGGGCAGTCTCTGACAGTAGGAAGCTTGATATTTTCCTCCCAACAATGGATGAAGAATGGGCAATTCCAATGATCCCTGTGCCGATTCCACTCCTGTCGGCGTCTTTCTTCTTCCCGTTGATAATCCTCCTGCTGGCGCCGATATCGATCTTCCCGTTGTTGCCATCTCTCTCGAGGCCTTCTATGAGTTATGACAATACCAGACCGAGGAAGTCTTCCTGAGCTAGCTCCTTCCTGGACCAAGCCCTTACTTCTTGCATCGGCGGTAGTAACTTGATGCTGAGGATCTACCGATGCACTCTTCTCAGCTGTCTTCGATGTTAAGACCTTAGCCTTCCCCTTAGCATCCAACATGTTTGTCGGGAAAGGATGTTGGTCTATCTTCATCGGCTTCTGGGCCTTAGAACTGTCAAACTTGATCCTCCCCGACTCTATAGCCGATTGCAGCTGTTGTCTGAATACTTTGCACTCGTTGGTGTCATGTGAAGTTGCATTATGCCACTTGCAATATCTCATCCTCTTCAACTCTTCTGCCGACGGGATCACATGGTTAGGTGACAGTTTGATTTGACCTTCCTGAAGCAGAAAGTCAAATATCCTATCGGCCTTGGCGGTGTCAAAGGCGAACTTCTCTGGTTCTTTCTGCCCAAAAGGACAAGACATCGGCTTCTTGTTTTTTACCCACTCTGCCAAACCGATTACTGGTTCCTCGTCGGAATCTGAGCTTGTTGCTTCGTCAACAAATGACACTTTCTTATTCCATGCCCTCTTAGGCTCGAAAGGCTGGATGTCTTGATCAGATATTCTCTGCACCAAATGACTTAAACTCTCGAACTCTTGAGATGCATACTTATCCCTGATATGTGGCAACAAACCCTGGAAAGCCAAATCGGCTAGCTGCCGATCATCCAGAACCAGGCTATAGCATTTATTCTTGACCTCTCGTACCCTCTGCACAAATCCCTCAACCGACTCGTCATTACGTTGCCTCAACTTAACCAAGTCGGTGATCTTCTTCTCATGAACCCCCGAGAAGAAGTATCTGTGGAATTGCTTCTCTAGATCGGCCCAAGTAATTACTGAGTTGGGAGGTAACGATATGAACCAAGTAAAGGCCGATCCAGAAAGTGATGACGAAAATAGACGAACCCTTAATTCGTCCCTGTTACCAGCCTCTCCACATTGAATAATGAACCTGTTGACATGCTCCATGGTTGACGTGTCGTCCTGTCCGGAAAACTTTGTAAAATCTGGTACCTTCTACCGATGTGGAAGCGGGATCAAATCATACGCTGGAGGATACGGTGTCCGATAAGAATAAGTGTTGACTTTGGGTTTTATCCCAAATTGTTCCCTCATTACTTCAGCAATCTTATCGGCCCAATAAGCATCGGCATCTTGCCGATGAGGCGGCTGCAGATCCGGCACTTGGTGGCGAACCTCCACGTGTCTGTTTGGGATGTGACCTGTATGGAACATCGTATTGGTCACCTGTCCTCCAATCTGCGGACTACCAAACTGTTGTCCACCGATTGGCTGTCCTCCGAGTTGCTGTCCAAAATTTATGGGCTGGTTGGGAATTCCCTGACCTTGGAACCCGGGATAAACCTGCCCTTGCTGGAACCCCGTAGTCTGATAACCCTGCTGGGGCGACTGTGGAAAGGCTTGCTGTCCAAGCCATCCATTATTAGCGTTCATCGGCATAGGTGCTGCCGATGATTGGTGATTGGGTATCGTCGTTGAATTGACATACCCCGACTGGGCCATAGGCCTCTGTTGCATCAGCATTGACTCTGCCGATGCGTTGGGCATCTGGAACATTGAATCTTGAGGATTTCCAGTGTGAGGCCTTGCAGTAGTAGTTGTGGTATACCGAGGACTCTGGTTCACCGGCACATTGGAAGGTGCCGATGTCATAGGAGTTTTGCCCCTCATGTCAGTTACCTGTGATGTTCCTGGCGTCAACTCTGGAGGCATACCATAACCCCACCAGTTGGGAGGAAGAGTTAATCCCGACATTGCCGATGCCAACATATCTGTTGTCAGTTTATGCTGCCCAACTGAAATTTGTGGGTTGGTTGCCATCGGCATAGATAGTGCGCCAGTAGTTCCCAATGTACTTGGAGGGACGGCAGACTGTGCACTTGCACTCGTCAAGGCAGCCGATGGAGCCGTAACCTCTGGTGCCATGGGTTGATGATGGGAAGGGCCCACATAATCCGGCGGGATTTGTCCTTCCTTGAAGGTTCTTGCCACGGCGTTGAAAACCGTATTAGACAGTACACCAGCTTGGTTGATCAGCGCTCGATTGATGGCATTGTCAACCATGTCTTGAAGCTTGCCAGGATTGGCGTCAAAAGTGACCTGCCGTGGTGCCGGCAGTGCATCTTTCTGGACCACTTCGCCGCTCCTGTTTATGCTGAAAGACTTCAGGCATTGCTGCTTGAACTCTTCCATAGCTTGGGCAATAGCTTGCTTCTGCTCATCCTTGAGGTTGGCTTCCGTCACGGGGATGACGTTGTCTTGATCGAGATCAGAGATCGACATGCTGATCTTGATCTTGAATCGGTCCCACTGGGCGTGCCAAAAGATGTGTTGATGCAAAAACTAATCTGCAAACACAAAGGGCTAATACCCGATCCAAACGTTAAGGCGTGCCAGCCGATTTGACCTTACTATCGGCAAAGGTGATAACTCGAATACTTTAGTCCTGACAACAGCGATGCGCCCGGATGTCACGGCTAAGAGGTACTCACGCGGAACTTGAGGATACGCCGAGCTTGAGTCGACGAATTCCTAAGAACTCGTAACAAAAAGAAAACGTATGACGAAGTCGTCGAAAAGTAAATGCTGGAATATGAGTAAAAACGTGTGTTTGATTGATTGATTGATGTCTTATTACAAGGTCCTAGGGCTTATATTTATACCCTGCTCAAAGAGCTAAGACCAGACACGATTAGAATTCGAATTCCAATTTACACGGAACCCGTATACAAAACGATGCGAATAACTAAGGAAATAATAAAACCACCCTTCGTAACAAACCAAAACTCCTCCACATGACAACTGGCAGCTTCCGGACTCCTCCTTCGCGTCATCGGCAATCCCCTTGCCATAGTCATCGGCAGACCTTTTTACTTGGTCATCGGCACCGTATTACTGCTTGAGGACTTAGTCACATTCAACCTTTCCCTCATCGGCAACCATCCTTATCAGCAACCCGCATCGTACTGCCACCTTATCCTGCTATCCTGGACACGTGTCCAAAAATGGTGTCAACAATATCCATGCTAGAGTTTTATTTAGATACAGATTAGCATAGCCACTTTATTTATTTATTGAACACACTAAGCAGAAGATATATATATATAAGCATAAAATCTTTATTTGGTTTTTCATAGTTATGTATATTTATATTCTAATATAATATAAGTATAAAGATAGATAGAAATACTTATCAGGATAAATGGGGGTGCTCTCCCCCAAGCTGAATTTTGACGTAATTTCTCTCGATGTAGCTAGCAGGTGGCAAAGGTGTATTTGAAAGTCAGCAGCATCTGACAGCAATTAGAATGTCCTCCGTCTGCTAGTCTTCTTGATTCTTAAATTCTGTGGAGCTCAAATAGACAACAAAGCTTGTGGAACTGATTAAGTGTTAGCGTAAATATCTAGCCTTTATCATGTTGAGACTCCTTAATAATCATTACTCCCTGTTTTTATATTTTCATTTTTATAAAGCAGAAAAATATTTATTTTATTTTTATGCCACCACAGTGAATGTACTTATGGGTTTTATGCCACTTGTATACTCACATGGGGCTTACTGTTTTTCACATTTTTATTTTCTTTTTAGGATAGTGTGAACATGATTAACTAAGCAAACTATTTGAAATAATTGAAAGGGAAAAAGATAACTACCAAGTTTACCTCTTGGCAAGGTGTTCGGTGTTTTTAAGTCCTCCGAACGGGACTCTTCTCTTTCTCAATTGACGTCGGATTCATTGGTTGGCGTAGTCGGTACTTCCGGCGGCGCCTTGTCTTCATGTATAGTTATCTTCTCTTTCCATACCTGACTCGATGCTTCGGTCTCCTCTGGATAATTCTGTTTAAACTCTACGTCTTCTGACCTTACCACTTCTCCTTCATAGTCTGCCCATCCATCCTTGATGATTTGCCTCCTCTGGTTGCGGTTGCGTCGTTTTCTTACCTGCTTAGATTCTTCAACGATATAGTTAGGGTCAATAAAATAACGGCGTACCTTCTCTGAGGGAAAGTGCATATGGACTTCTCCGATTCCAATGTAGATGATTGCTTTAACGGTGCTGAGGAATGGTCTTCCAAGGATGATGGGTGGATCGTATTCGTCTTCTCCCATGTCAATAACCTAAAAGTCTGTGTAGACAAAATGATCGTCTATTTTGACTGGGACATCAGTTATTGTTCCTTTAACTTCTCGGAATGTCTGATATGCCATCTGAAGCTGAATGTATGTTGGTCTTAGTGGCATGGTTCCGAACAAGAGCCGATAGGTGACTGCGGCCATTATGTTGACGCCCGATCCGGTGTCGCAAAACGTCTTGTAGAAGTTGTATCCATTTATGGAGCAGTAGATGCTTGGCATTCCTGGGTCGTCCTTCTTGGTCAAAAACGGTGACTTAAGTTGATGATCTTGGCCTCCATGAATTGCAGTGACCATCTTAGCTGACTCGGTCCACACTTGCTTGTTCCTGTTCCTCCTGTTGGTCCTCTTCCTTGATTGACGTCTGGATTGATCTGGGATTTGTGTAGTCTTGTTCTTGAAGAAGAATGTCTCCTTCCTCCCTTTGATGTAGAAACTGATCTTGGTAGTGCTAGCGTAGATGATAGCTCCCGTGGTGTTTAAGAATGGCCTCCCTAAGATGATGGGTGCCCTCTCATAATTTCCGGTCTCTACCACTACGAAGTCTGCTGGGGCATACAAGGTACCAACTCGGACACAAAGGTTCTTCAATATTCCTTTTAGAAAACATATTGTCTGATCTGCAAACTGCAAACACACGGTTGTTTCTAATAAAGGATATGTAAAGAATTTTTCATAGAGTACCCTGGGCATAATGTTGACGCTGGAGCCAAAGTCGCAGAGTGCTTCTGGGACGTCCACCATGCCGATGGAGATCGGGATGACGGGGCATCCTGGATCGCCTCTCTTGACCAGCAGAAGGTCACTAGTGAATTCAGTGACTCGGTTACTCCAGTTATTACCCGCATCAAACATGTCTACAAGATTTTCCGATTCTAATCCTTCCGGTTGTGATGGTATACCGGGGTTAGTAGTAGGAACAACAACAGCTATTTGATTTAACTGAGATTCAATCATTTTATTAAAGCTAATTTGATTCTTGGTGGCAGTACAGAAATTATCCATTCTATTATTTATATTTTCTAGCATTTTATCATTTGATGCCAATTTCTTAGATAGATTATCCATTAGCTTTCCTTGATTAGACACTAACTCTCTCAGAGGTGGAAAATTATTATTATTGTTGTAAGAACTGTTACCTTGATAATTACCTGAGTAGTTAGGCCTCTGCTGATTCCAACCTTGATTTTGTTGAGGACGGTTGTAGTAGTTGTTGTTGTTGTTGTTGATGTAGTTCACATCCTCAAGTATCTCAGGGCAGTGGTTGCCTGAGTGTCCAGTATCTCCACACTCCTCACAAGTCATGTGAGAGTCGTAGATGTGCATAACTTCCTTCTTATCTCCAGCTCTATCGTCGAGCTTCTTCATGAGTAGGTCTAGCTTTGCAGACAGCATGTCTACCTCCACCTCTCTTGCGTGTCTGAGTCCTCTCTTCATTCCAGCTTTGGTTGGATGCCATCTTCTCCACAAGAGCTATGGCTTGTGGTATAGTAAGTGATAAGAATGCTCCTCCAGCTGCAGCATCCATGGTCTCTCGGGCACAATTGCCGAGCCCATGATAAAACGTCTGCATCAATAGCCAACTCTCCATTCCATGATGGGGACATTCTAGGATGTAGTCTTGGAAGCACTCCCATGCTTCTAGAACAGATTCATCATTTTGTTGCTGAAAACTTGTAATCTTCCCACGGAGAGCATTGGTCTTGCCCATGGGAAAGAACTTAGCCAGGAAGTCTGTTGAGCAGAGTGCCCACGTAGTATTCTTCTCCTTTGTAGCGTAGAACCACTGCTTCGCTCTCCCTAACAGTGAGAATGGGAAGAGGCGAAGTAGTATAGCATCTCTGGGAACTCCTGATATGGTGAATGTGTTGCAAATCTCCAGGAAGTGTTGGAGATGAGCACTAGCATCTTCGTGTGCCTTCCCACAGAACTGGTTGGATTGCACCATGTTGATAAGTCCAGCCTTGATCTCAAAGTTGCCATCGATCTCTGCAGCAGGTCCAGTGCCGATGTTGTCCGTAGTGGGAGCTGAGAACTCGCGGATTGATTTGTTCGCCATGGCTTCGAACTCTGAAGACAAGTTCCGGTGATCTTCTTGATTGGATGAAACTTCTTGCTGAAGTGTTGATGATCTCTTCTTGAGCTTGGCTCTAGTTCTTCTGAATAACGCTTCGGGATTGTCAACAAAATTTCCTGGAAGATGCCTTCTATTCATACATTCCCCTGCATAAGATAAAATAGAAAAATATCGGGGTAAAACTGTATGAGGGAATAGATAAGCTCAATCATATTAGTGAAGCAAATGATGACTCAAAATCCTTTATTCCATTCCTGATTAGTAATCAACCTTCCCCCGCAACGGCGCCAAAAATGCTTGTTGGGTATTCTTAACATCACTACCAAAAGTAGACTTAGTTTTCTAATTCTAGTAACGGTGCCAAAAATGCCAAACCTATCCCTCATACCACTTAAGCCAAGTTGTCATCCCCAGCATGATATGAGAGATGCGGTATTGAAATATGCAATTGCTCTTCTAAATAAATAATGAATGAGATCTACAAGCGCACAGATTAATACCGATGTAGCATTTTAACTGGGAAGTATTCCAGGTATCGTTATTTATATTTTTACCACTAGGAAGGGATTAGCAATCATCAATATTGATTACAGAATAGAATATGAGATTGAGCATCTATCATTGCATGTATAATTGAGAACATTTATCTAACTCTTTCATACAGGGGTAAGTGTCACATAAAGGATATATGAAATAATGAATAGTGACAAAGATAATTAATCTGATCATAACTTAGCCACATAATAAATATGATAAGCACCTCAATTAGATACTCTAGAAAGTCATTAGCATGGTATTAGAACGAACTATAAGAATATTTCCTAAGTTATTCTCAACTATATAGTCTAGCGTTGTCATAGTTAGTGCAAGCATACTTAGCAATCATTGCGAGACAAGACTACGCCCATGCATAGTGATATTAGCAAGGTAAATGAGAAACATAGCAATCACTCCCCTCTAATAATATTGCTCTGCCAGCCCAATACACGAGAGGGGGACTATATAAGAATCAATGAAGTTGTCACTATCACGAACTACCCCACGATCTGGCATATTGGGTACAATCGCAGATAAATACGATATAAGCACCATGCCTACACAATATCTATCACATGGATCCGATGGATAAACGCTATACGATCCTAAGCATGTATATAGATCCAATCTAACTAAGCCAAGTACATAACTATGATAAACTAAGAACAATATAATCTTGAATATAAACAAGTAGAGCAAAGTCATACACAATATATTGAAGTAGAACAAAGTCATATTCATAATATTGAAGAACAAAGATAATTAGAAAGCAATTAGAAGCACAATTAGAGAATTACCAAGAATCCTCTTGACAGATCTGGAAACCAATCGAAGATTGACTCCTTCTAGTTCTAATCCTATGTAGCTATGCTAATCTAGATATCTAATTGATGTGGTGGCTCTAATCTTGATCAGAGGCGTCTTCTCCCTTGAAGAACAATGAATTAGGGTTGAGAGGCTCTCTCCTCCAGGGGCCAGGGGGTCTGGTTTTATAGTCCCTTCAAGTGAATATGGGCCGTTGGATCAAACCGACTTAGATTGAACGGTTATCCTTGATCCTTTAGGTCGGTGGAGATCTTCCACGAAACAGAGTCGTGATTGGACTCCAACAGAGGGCGGGCGCCCTGCCTCTGGCCCCGTTCGTTCTCCGCTTGCTTCCCGTGGCTTCTGGAGTCTTCTAGATGTAAGATAATTGCACGGCACGTTAATATCTCTATGTAATCCCGACGTGTGGGCCTTTCTTCCGTATTTCCTGATAACCCCCTGCAGAAATAGACAAACACCAAAACTCGTGGAATTCTGTCAGATAAAACCCTAAGTCTGGATGTTGATTTCATTTGGATCCTTTTCTTTATTTATTTGATAATTAAATTTGATACTTAAGGACCGTCAACAAGCACCTCAATTAGATACTCTAGAAAGTCATTAGCATGTTATTAGAACGAACTACAAGAATATTTCCTAAGTTATTCTCAACTATATAGTCTAGCATTATCATAGTTAGTGCAAGCATACTTAGCAATCATTGCGAGACAAGACTAGGCCCATGCATAGTGATATTAGCAAGGTAAATGAGAAACATAGCAATCACTCCCCTGTAATAATATTGCTCTGCCAACCCAATACACGAGAGGGGGACTATATTAGAATCAATGAAGCTGTCACTATCACGAACTACCCCACGATCTGGCATATTGGGTACAATCGCAGATAAATACAGTATAAGCACCACGCCAGCACAATATTTATCATTTACCCAGGGATCCGATGGATAAACGCTATACGATCCTAAGCATGTATATAGATCCAATCTAACTAAGCCAAGTACATAACTATGATAAACTAAGAACAATATAATCTTGAATATAAACAAGTAGAGCAAAGTCATAAGCAATATATTGAAGTAGAATAAAGTCATATTCATAATATTGAAGAACAAAAATGATTAGAAGAACAATTAGAAGCACAATTAGAGAAATACCAAGAATCCTCTTGACAGATCCGGAAACCAATCGAAGATTGACTCCTTCTAGTTCTAATCCTATGTAGCTATGCTAATCTAGATGTCTAATTGATGTGGTGGCTCTAATCTTGATTAGAGGCTTCTTCTCCCTTCAGAATAATGAATTAGGGTTGAGAGGCTCTCTCCTCCAGGGGCCAGGGGGTCTGGTTTTATAGTCCCTTCAAGTGAATATGGGCCATTGGATCAAACCGACATTGATTGAACGGTTATCCTTGATCCTTTAGGTCGGTGGAGATCTCCCCCGAAACAGAGTCCTGATTGGACTCCAGAGGTGGGCGGCCGCCCAGGGCAACTAGGCGGGCGCCCAGGTCCTGGCCCCGTTCGGCCTCCGCTTCCTTCCCGTGGCTTCTGGAGTCTTCTAGATGTAAGATAATTACGCGGCACGTTGATATCTCTATGTAATCCCGACGTGTGGGCCTTTCTTCCGTATTTTCTGATACCCCCTGCAGAAATAGACAAACACCAAACTCATGGAATTCTGTCAGATAAAACCCTAAGTCTAGATGTTGATTTCATTTGGATCTTTTTCTTTATTTATTTGATAATTAAATTTGATACTTAAGGACCGTCAACAAACTCCCCCAAGCTTACCTCTTGCTTGTTCGTGAGCAAGGATAGATTAGAAGTTGCTGCAATACTTAAAAATTGACGGTACACATGCTTTTTAAATAAAGTCTCATCTCTGAGTTAGAGTAAACTGGCAAGACTTAAAATTTACTTACTTTACCTTCACCATGGGACTTGTAACCGTCACTTCTGTCTTGAGTAGTTAAAAGATAGAACAGTCTAGTCAAGTGCCATGTCTCTTATTCTTGATCAGCTATAGCTCTGGTGTTTTTGCAGATTTTCAAATAAAACTCAGAGATTCCTTGTATGATTCTCTTAGATCTCTTTTTTATGGTATTTCTGGATCCTTACCAAGGCAGTGATGGTATATGCCTTCTCTCAAGATATGTGGTATTTATGGTATGAGGCATAGTGACATTGCCTTCTCTCTCACCCTACTCTAATAAGGCTTTTATATCTGGAGCTCATAGGTGGGAGATAAAGTATACATACTTACAAGACATTTATTGTATAGTCAAACCATGGATCCAAAGAAACAAATCAATAAGTCAAATCAAGATGTGCATGTGTGGCGAATGAATGGTGTATGGTGATGATGGTGATAACAATGGTGAAAGTCTAATTCTACTTTTGCTCTTTGAGGGGATACATACCTTTCTTGCTTTCTAAAATTTTATGGGGAGAATGAGATGCTCTTATTTTTCTTTTCTCTCAGGTGGGTATCTTGTACCCCTATTTCTACTGTCGGACACTTGTCCATTTTTACCTCTCATCTCACTCTTTTTTTTTCTTTCGAGGTTCCGGGCACTTGCCCCTTTTTATTTCCTCGTATCCTTTTTTTCTCTTTTTTTTAGAGCACTCATCTCTTGAGATAATATAGCAAGTGGTAGTAATAAGATAACTTGAGCATTTATTTCACAGAAAAAAATAGAGATATTTTTGGCTATTCTCTCCCGGATTAGGAGTAGAATATTTTTGGGTGATTCCGGAGATGGAAATGGGTGGATATATGTGGATGGTACTTCTGGAGTAGAAGTAGCATATATGAGTGAACGTGCAAGTGAATCTTGATTTAACCACATGACAAGCTCATAAAGGTCTACACAGCTTGACCACACTCAATGCTCATAAGCAGTAAATAGTAAATGTGTGGCTCAAAGTCTAGCAAGCATGTATATATGGCTGTAGTAGGAATTTAAACTCTCATCATACAGGAACTCATCATGCAACATTTAAAAGATTTTCAAAGATAAAATTCTCCAGAATTCTAGCATCTCTAGGAACAGATAAACAGCAGCTCAACCTTCCCATATCGTATCTGTTAACAACTTAGACTTCAGATCAAGTTTTCTTCCCACAAAGTTTAGGTTTAGAGCAAGCTTTAAATTATAACAGTTATGTCTAAACTTGAGAAAGAACTTCAAATTTGCAAATTAGGCAGAGCAACTATTCATCATATCCATGCTAGAGTTTTATTATTAAGATTCAGATTAGCATAGCCACTTTATTTATTTATTAAACTCACTAAGTAAAAGATATATATATATAAGCACAAGATCTTTATTTGGTTTTTCATAGTTATGTATATCTATATTTTAATATAGTATAAGTATATAGATAGATAGATACTAATATAGTATAAGTATATAGATAGATAGATACTAATACTTATCGGGATAAATGGGGGTGCTCTCCCCCAAGCTGAATTTTGTCGTAATTTCTTTTGATGTAGCTAGCAGGTGGCAGAGGTGTATTTGAAAGTCAGCAGCATTCTAACAGCGATTAGAATGTCCTCCATCTGCTAGTCTTCTTGATTCTTAAATTCTGTGGAGCTCAAATAGACAACAAAACTTGTGGAACTGATTAAGTGATAGCATAAATATCTAGCCTTTATCATGTTGAGACTCCTCAATAAATGTTACTCCCTATTTTTATATTTTTATTTTATAAAGCAGAAAAGAAATATTTATTTTATTTTTATGCCACCACAGTGAATGTACTTACGGGGTTTTATGCCACTCGTATACTCACATGGGGCTTACTGTTTTAACATTTTTATTTTCTTTTTAGGATAGTATGAACATGATTAACTAAGTAAACTAAAATAATTGGAAGGGAAAGGATAACTACCAAGTTTACGTCTTGGCAAGACGTTCGGTGTTTTTAAGTCCTCCGAACGGGACTCTCTGTTTTCTCAATTGTCCTGGGATTCGTTGGGTGGCGGAGTCGGTACTTCCGGCAGCGCCTCCTTCTCATGTATGGTTATCTTCTCTTTCCAAACCTGACTCGGTGCTACGGTCTCCTTTGGATAATTCTGTTTAAACTGTACGTCTTCTGACCTTACAACTTCTCCTTCATAGTCTGCCCATCCGTCCTTGATGATTTGCCTCCTCTGGTTGCGGTTGCGTCGTTTTCTTACCTGCTTAGATTCTTCAACGATATAGTTAGGGTCAGTAAAATAACGGCGTACCTTCTCTGAGGGGAAGTGCATATGGACTTCTCCGGTTCCAATGTAGATTATTGCTTTAACGGTGCTGAGGAACGGTCTTCCAAGGATGATGGGTGGATCATACTCATCTTCTCCCATGTCAATAACCTGAAAGTCTGTGTAGACAAAATGATCGTCTATTTTGACTGGGACATCAGTTACTGTTCCTTTAACTTCTCGAAACGTCTGATCTGCCATCTGGAGCTCAATGTATATTGGTTTTAGGGGCATGGTTCCGAACAAGAGCCGATAGGTGACTGCGGCCATTATGTTGACGCCCGATCCGGTGTCACAAGTTGTCTTGTAGAAGTTGTATCCATTTATGGAGCAGTAGATGCTTGGCATTCCTAGGTCGTCCTTCTTGGTCAAAAACGGTGACTTAAGTTGGTGATCTTGGCCTCCATGAACTGTAGTGTCCATCTTAGCTGACTCGGTCCACACTTGCTTGTTCCTGTTCCTCCTGTTGGTCCTCTTCCTTGATTCACGTCAGGATTGATCTGGGATTTGTGTAGTCTTGTTCTTGAAGAAAAACGTCTCCTTTCTCCCTTTGATGTAGAAACTGATCTTGGCAGCACTGGCATAGATGACAGCTCCCGAGGTGTTCAAGAATGGCCTCCCTAAGATGATGGGTTCTCTCTCATCATTACCGGTCTCTATCACCAAGAAGTCTGCTAGGGCGTATAAGGTACCAACTCAGACGCAAAGGTTCTTCAATATTCCTTTTGTAAAACTTAATGCCTGATCTGCAAACTACAAACACATGGTTGTTTAGGATATGTAAAGAATTTTTCATAGAGTACCCTGGGTATAATGTTGACGCTAGAGCCAAAGTCGCAGAGTGCTTCTAGGACGTCCACCATGCCGAAGGAGATTGGGATAACGGGGCGTCCGGGGTCGCCTCTCTTGACCGGCAGAAGGTCAGTAGTGAATTCAGTGACGGGGTTACTCGAGTTATTACCTGCATCAAACATGTCTACAAGATTTGCAGATTCTAATCCTGAGTAGTTAGGCCTCTGTTCATTCCGACCTTGATTTTGTTGAGGACGGTTGTAGTAGTAGTAGTTGTTGTTGTTGATGTAGTTCACATCCTCAAGCATCTCAGGGCAGTGATTGCCTGAGTGTCCAGTATCTCCACACTCCTCACAAGTCATGTGAGAGTCGTAGATGTGCATAACTTCTTTCTTATCTCCAGCTCTATCATCGAGCTTCTTCATGAGCAGGTCTAGCTTTGCAAACATCATGTCTATCTCCATGAGCTGATGCATACCTCCACCTCTCTTGCGTGTCTGGGTCCTCTCCTCATTCCAGCCTTGATTGGACGCCATCTTCTCCACAAGAGTTGTGGCTTGTGGTATAGTAAGTGATAAGAATGCTCCTCCAGCTGCAGCATCCATGGTCTCTCGGGCACTGTTGCCGAGCCCATGATAAAATGTCTACATCAGTAGCCAACTCTCCATTCCATGATGGGGACATTCTAGGATATAGTCTTGAAAGCGCTCCCATGCTTCTGGAACAGATTCATCATTTTGTTGCTGAAAACTTGTAATCTTCCCACGGAGAGCATTGGTCTTGCCCATGGGAAAGAACTTAGCCAGGAAGTTTGTTGAACAGAGTGCCCACGTAGTATTCTTCTCCTTTGTAGCGTAGAACCACTGCTTCGCTCTTCCTAACAGTGAAAATGGGAAGAGGCAAAGTAGTATAGCATCTCTGGGGACTCCTGATATGGTAAATGTGCTGCATATCTCCAGGAAGTGTTGGAGATGAGCACTAGCATCTTCGTGTGCCTTCCCACAGAACTGGTTGGATTGCACCTTGTTGATAAGTCCAAGCTTGAGCTCAAAGTTGCCATCGATCTCTGCAGCAGGTCCAGTGCGGATGTTGTCCGTAGTGGGAGCTGAGAACTCGCGGATTGATTTGTTCGCCATGGCTTTGAACTCTGAAGACAAGTTTCGGTGATCTTCTTAATTGGATGAAGCTTCTTGCTGAAGTGTTGATGATCTCTTCTTGAGCTTGGCTCTAGTTTTTTTGAATAACGCTTTGGGATTGCCAACAAAATTTCCTGGAAGATGTCTTCAATTCATACATTCCCCTGCATAAGGTAAAATAGAAAAATATCGGGGTAAAACTGTATGAGAGAATAGATAAGCTCAATCATATTAGTGATGCGAATGATAACTCGAAAATCTATATCCATTCTTGATTAGTAATCAACCTTCCTCGGCAACGGCGCCAAAAATACTTGTTGGGTATTCTTAACATCATTACCAAAAGTAGACTTAGTTTTCTAATTCTAGTAACGGTGCCAAAAATGCCAAACCTATCCCTCATACAACTTAAGCCAAGTTGTCATCCCCAGCATGACATGAGAGACGCGGTATTGAAATATGCAATTGCTCTTCTAAATAAATAATGAATGGGATCTGCAAGCGCACAGATTAATACCGATGTAGCATTTTAACCAGTAAGTATTCCAGGTATCGTTATTTATATTTTTACCACTGGGAAGGGATTAACAATCATCAATATTGATTACAGAATAGAATATGAGATTGAGTATCTATCATTGCATGTATAATTGAGAACATTTATCTAACTCTTTCATACAGGCATAAATGTCACATAAAAGATATATGAAATAATGAATAGTGACAAAGATAATTGATCTGATCAGCCACATATAAATATGATAAGCACCTCAATTAGATACTCTAGAAAGTCATTAGCATGGTATTAGAATGAACTACAACATTATTTCCTAAGTTATTCTCAACTATATAGTCTAGCATTATCATAGTTAGTGCAAGCATACTTAGCAATCATTGCGAGACAATACTACGCCCATGCATAGTGATATTAGCAAGGTAAATGAGAAACATAGCAATCACTCTCCTGTAATAATATTGCTCTGCCAGCCCAATACACGAGAGGGGGACTACATAAGAATCAATGAAGCTATCACTACCACGAACTATCCCACGATCTGGCATATTGGGTACAATCGCAGATAAATACTGTATAAGCACCACGCCTACACAATATCTATCATTTACCCATGGATCCGATGGATAAACGCTATACGATCCTAAGCATGTATATAGATCCAATCTAACTAAGCCAAGTACATAACTATGATAAACTAAGAACAATATAATCTTGAATATAAACAAGTAGAGCAAAGTCATAAGCAATATATTGAAGTAGAACAAAGTCATATTCATAATATTGAAGAACAAATATGATTAGAAGAACAATTAGAAGCACAATTAGAGAATTACCAAGAATCCTCTTGACAGATCCGGAAACCAATCGAAGATTGACTCCTTCTAGTTCTAATCCTATGTAGCTATGCTAATCTAGATGTCTAATTGATGTGGTGGCACTAATCTTGATCAGAGGCTTCTTCTCCCTTGAGAATAATGAATTAGGGTTGAGAGGCTCTCTCCTCCAGGGGTCAGGGGGGTCTGGTTTTATAGTCCCTTCAAGTGAATATGGGCCGTTGGATCAAACCGACATTGATTGAACGGTTATCCTTGATCCTTTAGGTCGATGGAGATCTCCCCCGAAACAGAGTCCTGATTGGACTTCAGAGGTGGGCGGGTGCCCAGGCAACTGGGCGGGCGCCCAGGTCCTGGCCCCGTTCGGCCCTGCTTCCTTCCCGTGGCTTCTGGAGTCTTCTAGATGTAAGATAATTGTGCGGCACGTTGATATCTCTATGTAATCCCGACGTGTGGGCCTTTCTTCCATATTTCCTGATAACCCCCTATAGAAATAGACAAACACCAAAACTCGTGGAATTCTGTCAGATAAAACCCAAAGTCTAGACGTTGATTTCATTTGGATCCTTTTCTTTATTTATTTGATAATTAAATTTGATACTTAAGGACCGTCAACAATAGAGACTGGTACTGATGAGAGGGCACCCATCATCCTAGGGAGGCCATTCCTGAACACCTCGGGAGCTATCATCTACGCTAGCACTGCCAAGATCAGTTTCTACATCGAGGGGAGGAAGGAGACGTTTTTCCTTCAAGAACAAGACTACACAAATCTCAGAGCAATCCCGACATAAACCGAGGAAGAGGACCAACAGGAGGAACAGGAACAAGCAAATGTAGACCGAGTCAGCTATGATGGACACTAAAGTTCAAGGAGGTCAAGATCGTCGACTTAAGTCACCGTTCCTGGCCAAAAAGGACGACCCAAGTATGCCAAGCATCCAGTGCTCCATTAATGGATACAACTTCCACAAGACGCTTTGCGACACCAGGTCGGGCGTCAACATAATGGCCGTAGTCACCTATCAGCTCCTGTTCGGAACCATGCCCCTAAAACCAACATACATTTAGCTCCAGATGGCAGATCAAACATTCCAAAAGACTTTCAGGTTATTGACATGGGAGAAGACGAGTACTATCCACCCATCATCCTTGTCAGACCGTTCATCAACACCGTTAAAACAGTCATCTACATTGGAACCGGAGAAGTCCACATGCACTTCTCCTCAGAGAAGGTACACCGCTATTTTACTGACCCTAACTATATCGTTGAAGACTCTAAGCAGGTCAGGACAAGAAGAAGACGACGCAACCGCAACCAGAGGAGGCAAATTATCAAGGACGCATGGGAGGACTATGAAGGAGAAGTGATAAGATCTGAAGACATACAACTTGAACAGAACTGTCCTGAGGAGACTGTAGCACCGAGTCAGGTGTGTAGAGAGAAGATAGTTGTACATGAAGACCATGCGCCGCCGGAACCACTGACTACGCCATCCAGCGAATCCTAGGACGACTGAGAAAACGGAGAGTCCCGTTCGGAGGACTTAAAAACACCGAACGTCTTGCCAAGAGCTAAACTTGGTAGTTATCCTTTTCCTTTCAATTATTTAAAATAGTTTGCTTAGTCAATCAGGTTCATGCTATCTTGAAAAGAAAATAAAAATGTTAAAAATAGTAAGCCCCATGTGAGTATGCTCATGGCATAAAACCCATAAGTACATTCACTATGGTGGCATAAAAATAAAATAAATATATTCCTATCCTATAAAAACAAAATTATAAAAATAAATTTATGATCCTACTAAAGAGAGTAACATTTATTGAGGAGGCTCAACATGATAAAGGCTAGATATTTATGCTAACACTTAACCAGTTCCACAAAGCTTTGTTGTCTATTTGAGCTCCACAAAATTCAAGGATCAAAGAAGACTATCAGACGGAGGACATCCTAATCACTGTCAGGGTGCTGCCGACATTCAAATACACCTCCGCCACCTGCTACATCAAAAGGAATTACGTCAAAATCCAGCTTGGGGGAGAGCACCCCCATTTATCCAGCTAAGTGTTCTACTCACGTTTATATTTTACTCTAATAATAAAAAGATGCATAATCATATAAACCCAAATAAAGATTTTGTGCTTTTATATATATCTTTGCTTAGTTTCCTAAATAAATAAATAAATAAAGTTTGCTATGAACCCTCATGATAAGCTCTCACATGGAAATGATGAATAGTTGCTCTGCCATGACTAATTCTCAAAATTGAAATCTCTCTCAAGTTTAGGCATGACTGTGATTAATTAAGATTTGCTCTAAACCTAAACTTGTGGGAAGAGTACTTGATCTAAAGTCTAAGTCGTTAACGGATACGATATGGGAAGGTTGAGCTGCTGTTTATCTGTTCCTAGAGATGCTAGAATTCTGGAGAATTTTATCTTTGAAAATCTTTAAAATGTTGCATGGTGAGTTCCTGTATGATGCGAGTTTAAAATCCTACCACAGCCATATATACATGCTTGCCAGACTTTGAACCATACATTTACTTTTTACTGCTTATGAGCATTGAGTGTGGTCAAGCTGTGTAGACCCTTAGGAGCTTATCATGTGGTTAAATCAAGATTCACTTGCACGTTCACTCAGACAAGCTGCTTCTACTCTGGAAGTACGCATCCACATACATCCACTCATTTCCATCTCCAGAACCACCCAAAAATATTCTTCTCCTAATCCGAGAGAGAATAGCCAAAAACATTCTCCGATTTCTGTTTTCCCCTGTGAAATAAATGCTCAAGTTATTTCAGTTACTACCACTTGCTACATTATTTAAAGAGGTGAGTGCTCTAAAAAAAGAAGATACAAGGAAATCAAAAGGGGCAAGTGCCCGGAACCTCAAAAGAAAAGAAAAAGTGAGACGGGAGGTAAAAATGGACAAGTGTCCGACAGTAGAATTAGGGGTACAAGATACCCACCTGAGAGAAAAGAAAAAGAAAATATAGAGCATCTCATTCTCCTAAAAAAGTTTCAAAAGAGCAAGAAAGGTATGTATCCCCTCAAAAGAGCACAAGTAGAATTAGACTTTCACCATTGTTATCACCATCATCACCATACACCATTCATTCGCCACACATGCACATCTTGATTTGACTTATTGACTTGTTCTTCTAGATCTATGGTTTGACTATGCAATAAATGTCTTGTAAGTATGTTTTAGCTGTCTCCCACCTATGAGCTCCAGATATCAAAACCTTATTAGAGTAGGGTGAGAGAGAAGGCAATACCACTATGCCTCATACCAAAATTACCACATATTTTGAGAGAAGGCATACACCATTACTGCCTTGGTAAGGATCTAGAAATACCACAAAAGAGAGACTAGAGAGAGTCATACAAGGAATCTCTGAGTTTTATTTGAAAATCTGCAAAAACTCCAGAGCTATAGTTAATTAAAGAACAAGAGACATGGCGCTTCTCGAGACCGTTCTATCTTTTAACTGCTCAAGACACAAGTGACGGTTGCAAGCCCCATGGTGGAAGGTAAAATGAGTAAGTTTAAATCTTAATATTTTACCCTAACCCAGAGATGAGATCTTGTTTGAACGCATGTGTATCTTTAAGGCATGAAACCACTGCAGAAACTCTTGAGTCCATCTTTGCTCAGGGACGAGCAAAGGTTAAGCTTGGGGCAACTTGTTGACGGTCCTTAATGCTCACATTTAACAATCAACTAATCATGAAAAAGGATCCAAATGCAACTAACACCCAGACTTAGGGTTTTATCTGATAGAATTCCACGAGTTTTGGTGTTTGTCTATTTCTGCAGGGGGTTATCAGGAAATACGGAAGAAAGGCCCACACGTCAAGTTTACATAGAGATATGAACGTGCTGCGCAATTTTCTATCATCTAGAAGACTCCAAAAGCCACGGAAACAAAGCGGAAGCTGAGAGGGCTCAGGGACAGGGCGCCCGCCCTAGTCCTTAGGGCGCCCGCCCTCCTATTCTGCCCAATCAGGGTACAACTCGGGGATCATGCTCCACCGACCTAAAGGATCAACGAAAACCGTGCGATCAATGTCGGTTTGATCCGACGGCCCAGATTCATCTGAAAAGACTATATAAGCAAGGTCCCCTGGCCCCTAGAGATCATACCTCTTCTACAGAATCAAAGTTAGGGTTTCAATTCTTCATCCAAGTAGAGAGGATCCCTCTAGTTCATCTAGTTCTAGCTCTAGTTCATCTAGTTCTAGTTCTAGTTCATCTAGTTCTGTTCTAGTTCCTCTAGTTCTAGTTAGTTCTAGTTGTAATCTAGAAAATAGGGAGAGAGAAGAGGAGAGTGGAGGAGGAGGAGCCGGATCTGTCGGATCTTCCTCAACATTGTACTTTTACAGCAACTGGTTCGTTCTTCATCGTTCTCCAGGTTCTTCAATTCATAATTCCTAAGTTCTTTAATTACTTTATTTACATTCAAGTTATTTATTGGATTCCTGCTTGCATCAAGTGCTCTAGTCTTTGAAACGCTAGAGTAGTAATTAATAGATTAGACGTGGTGTTTAGTCTTGCAATTACCTGGAATTGCACCCAATCCTGCGGATTGTTGTGGTAGCCCTAGGGTAGTGACAGCCCTAATGGTGGACGTATTCCACCTCGTTCGGATCGGTGTTTGTAGGACCGTAGTCAGAGCTTCCTAGCCCCCTTCTCATCTCTTTCTGTGGTTAGTGTTCTGATGTTCAGAAATAGATAATCTTGAAGTAATTCTTGATTCTTAGATCAACTAGAGAACTCTCACGAAACTTCCTCTCTTCCCACCAAAAATAATTATATAGTTATCCTTGGACGATCTTGGATCTTAATTAGTACACTCACGTTCCCTGTGGAAAATCGATACTCTGGAATATTCCCGGGTGAAAGCTACTTCGGTATCCGTGCGCTTGCGGATTTTTCTGTTTGCGTTTAAAATACCCAACATATCTCTAGGAGCAAGATTGATAGCAGCTCAAAACCTTCCTATATCATATCCATCAACTACCTAGATTTAGATTAAGCATTTGCTACCCAAAAGTTTCAGGCTCAGAGTAAAATCTTAAGTCTAAATAGTTGTGTCTAAAACTCGGGATAGTACAAGGTTGAAAACTAGGTACTTGCAAGGAATTACGGCAGAGCAACTATTCATCATCTCCATATAAGAGTTTGTTCTAGAGATTCATTTTAATAAATTCATTAAGAGCTCTCCTTAGCTAGCAAAACTAATTATGAAAGATAAAGAAATTTTTATTAGGTTTCTAAAGTTATTCATCTTTTTATCTTATCGTAACGCACAGGAATAAATAGATAAGCGAGGGATACTTAGCTTGGCATACGAGCGTTGCTTTCCCCCAAGCTGGATGTTGACATGGTCTGTTGAGGTTGCTAACGGGCAGTGAAGGCATGCTAGTCCTCCTAAGTGTCGTGAGCACTTACGGTTGGAAACAACACTCAGCTTATGCGGACTGTACTCTGATAGAGGATAGGACGTCCTTCTGCATGTTAGCTCTTCTTGATCCTTTAAAGCCTGTGAAGCTCAAATAGAAAACAAAACTTGTGGAATTGATTAAGTGTTAGTAACAAACCTCTAAGCTTTAGGAATCTATAACTTTCTTATACCCATTTATTTTTAGCAGGATCAATATATTTTTTATGCTTTTCATATTTATGGTATGCAGACAGAAAAAGTAAATCTGTTATAATTTTTTTGTGTGCCACCACAGTAGATGAGTGTGTGAGCTGTTGCATCATACATTAAATACATGGGGCTTAGCATTTTTTTAGATACAATGCAAAACATATTTTTATTTTCTTTTTCTAACTAGGTGGGTGCCCGTACGCTGCAACGGGATAATAATGTATATATGCATAACAAAAGTGATTAATCAAACACAACCAGCAATTTATTTTTTTTATAAAAATAGATAAGTTTCGGAAATTTTCTAAAGTGGCTGCTAGGCGTGTTATGGAGCTGCCAAAGTAAGATGACGATGAGTAACATGGTGTCTAAGCTCACACCATGTCTTCAAGAATTGCCTCAAATTGCTGTCAAACGGACATAGGAGATGTGGATAGTTTTATTTTAGTAGTCACTCGGCTATGTGCCAAAAAAGTGTACTCCCTGTATGAAATCATGTTTGAAATTAGGCTAGTTTGTCTCATGAACTCTAAAAATTTTACATAGGATTTGGTTGCTGCCTTACATTTAGGTTAGCCTAAGCCGAAGCTGATTAGGTTTCATTCTCGTTTTCAGCTCTTTTGCATTGAGTTAACATGACCATGAAAGCATTGGAATGTCACTCCACTAAAAAATGATGACATATTTCAGGTTCCTTAAACCACTATCCCAAAACGTTGGAGCCTGCACATAATATATGGATGATGTTTTAAGAGAACTCAAAGAGAAAAATAGGGAGAAATTTGGCAAAACCGATAATTCTCTTAGAAATTAAGATAATGGCAATAGTAGAGACTTATAATACATTTGCAATTTAGAACTATGACAAACCATCATGTCAATGTGCACACAAACTGGAGAAAGTATGTAGTTGTTCTGTTTTTTTATTGCTGTGGTCAGCACAATATGACAAAAGTATTCCACTTGGTTGATCCTCAATCTCCATCGATAAAAAGCTTTGAAGGGTAACATTTCATTATTCAAGCAGCCAGTTTCAAGCAACTGTTCTGATCTGAGAAGTTATTATCAAAATTTGTTATTTTACAAGATTTGGTGAGTTAGAACTTCCTTACGATAAAAAAGCTTCACAAGAGATCTGGCGAGCCACACAGAATTCAGTTTTCCATAAAGGGTATGCCAGATTTCTTTCAAATTCACAAGAGAGATACAATCTGAAATCCACATGTATAATCACCCAAAAAATATCCAACATTCGCCCCCATCGTCAAATAATGAGCAATGAGTTTGTTTGAATCAAAAAATAAATCCTTCACAATAAGCATTGTGGGAGCAAAAAAATAAATAAATAAACAAACCATGTAAAATAGCAAAGGGGTCAATACCTTATCTACTTGTATGAAAAAGGCAGCCATGATTACGACACAATATAATCCCAATGGAAACATACCAAAACTTGTCATATTGGTTACTGGACATGTCCAATAATATGAGGGCAAAACATTTCATGAAGAGCATATCATCATTTTATCTTAACTTGGCATCAACAGTTCTATTGCACAGCAACCCTGTGAGAAATTTAATGAATCATGCTTCCATTGTGATCTTCCATGAGACTATGTATTCATTCGTACCCAAATAACTTTTGGTCAGAAAAAGGATCAAGAGAGGGTGGGGATAAACAGGTGCTACCCTTGGCAAATATGAAAGTTCAGTAGGTTACCTTCAAAGTTTGCACACTGTAGTTGTTCCAATGAAAGCAACAGCTAGATCAAAATAAGACTCTAGAAGAAATGTTAGAGCAAATGCCATCCTCGCCTCTCAGCATTGGCGATGGGTTACTGTCATGGGCATAAAGAGGGGCGCCATAGGGCGCAAGTGTCCTAGTTGGGCCTTAAGCCCATTAGTGTTAATTAGTGTCTCTCTTAGTTATTTGTCTAAAGGAATAGTACCATATTGTCTAGGCACAAGAGGTGTTAGTCCTATGTACCTTTTATATTCAGCCCATGGGGCACAATGGAAATCAAGCAATTCAAGCAATGAATTATAAAGAAACAATTCTAGTCTCCCTCAATCTCTCAAGCTCTTGGCAAAGCATAAGGCCTAGTTATCCCAAAGCTCTTGGCAAAGCATAAGGCCTAGTTATCTATCTCAAAATATCCACCTCGTTCATAACAGTTACAGGTGCTGAATGATTTCAGTGCTGAATAAACTCTGCATGCTCCTATGGAATTGAGGACCTCAGAAACTTAAAGTGGAAACCATTGCAGAAAGGTACACCCGGAACTATGTTTTTTTTTCTTTGTGATCTGTGAATTCAAGTTCTCAAAAAATTGATTAAACCAACAAATGGAGGAACATTTTTTGAACTTTGAGATATATAAAGCATCGGAGTCCAACATTTGTACTTCTGAATCTTTAAATGGAAGAACAAAAATAGCAACATTTGCACCAAACGTGGATTAATTTGACCGGACTAATTAGGCATCAACCACACAGAATTCTTCGAGTAGCCATATTTTAGTTTATCCTCTTGGATGCTGGCTGAGAAGCTAAAATAAACAGAGAATAAATAAACTTCAGGAGGGGAGGGGAGGGTCAGCTCTAATTAGATACCTGCAACTGCGTAGACTGCCCAATGACATGCAATTCAGAAAAGGTGAAACATCTTCACTTTTCATGAGCACTCCATTCACAGACTGAGGCCCTAAATTTCTTGCATTAGGATCACTTTGGAATGTAGAAATTTAGGAATTTCATAGGAATCTAACAGGAAACCACACATGAATCAGTTCAAAGGGGCCCTTAGCAGGCACCACACAACACTCTAATCAGTTCAAATCTGAATTAGATTGATAACCAAATAAATCTTAGAATAAAGAAATCATTCTTCTCCTATTTTTATGCTGCTACTGGCTGCTGCTTCATGGTAAGTTAACTTCAATTTTAACATCAGCATCCCGTCCCTAATGCCAAGTTCTGAAATCATCACTTAAGTGAATTTTCTTATTGGAAATTTTTTCAGTGCACAGAACATTAAGTGCAAAGCATAAAGACTGCAGGCGTAGATCCAACAAAGGACATGGGTATGCACATGTAGGCTTGATAATATTGAAAGGAATCGAAGTTAGCAGGCATAATACATGTACACACATGTAATTAGATCTGATCTGAATACAAATAGCAAATTAGTTTAAGAGGGGTTGGGTGCTCAGTTTCGTACAGCAAGAAGGGAACAGAAGGGGTTGGCATACTTGGTGGTTGTCCTCTCAGTAAAAGTACCAGGTTAAGACTTAGCAAAGGGCCTAATGTCGACCTAGGCACCTGGCGTAGTGCTGCCGTCCAGTCGTCGCTACCAGAGAGAGCAGGCGCTGTGAACTGGAGAAGAAAAGGCAGCGATGAACGGCAGCACATGCAACAGCAGCAGGCGATGGTGGGTATAAGATTGGTTCGAATCAACATCGATTAAGCAACCGCATACCAACTATAAGTTGATCCGGGACGCAGCACACATTCGCAGCACCATCTCCGAGCGCAGCGCCGCAGCACGCAATGGGCGAGGGGGAGGGAGCGTGGGAGAGGAGGCGGCGGCGGCAGCGAGCGCGTGGCGAGGGGAAGGGAGCGTGGGAGAGGAGGAGGCGGCGGCGAGCGCGATTGGAGGGGAGGGAGTAGGAGATGTTCAGGTCCACCAAGCAGAGTGCGAGTGATTGCGGGCCGGGGGGAAGCGAAGCGAGCGAAAACTGCTGGGGGACGATTGCTCTACCAATGTTTTAGTTGTAGAGATGCAGAAATAATAAAGTAAAGATGCAACTAGTAATGCAATTAAGAGAAGTAAATAACCTAAAGGAAAATGCAGATAAATACCAAGTTACCTCTTGGTGCGGCATTTGGTGATTTTATGTCCTGAGGACCCTCTTGTTCGCTCAACGATTAAGGGGTACATCAGATGGCACCACAAGTGTTATGTCCTATGTAGGATTTAATTCTAAATTTACCTTTGGTTTCCATACCTACCCTGTAGGTGAAAGCCCAAGTTTAGTTTTGGTAATTAATGACACCAAGTTGCTAATGCCTTGTGTTTAAGTGATTTGAGTTAGGCATAGCAACACATGTAATGAAGGTGCATGGTGGCATGGAAAGGTGGCTACATGACAAAGGGATGAAGCATGATGTGAAGATCATGATGATAAACGATTGGCAACTCCAATTGGTATCACGCTTCAAAGGGCCATTCTATATACCTTAGCATCATTTCAGTAGTAATAAATCTCCCAAAATTCCAATTCATGCATATGTGCAAACTTGAACCAAACTCATGGAAGCACATATGTAGGGGGAGCTAGTACTACCAAAACCGAAATTGAAATGTTTGTCCAATATTGTCTCTTGTTTAAAAATGCTTTGGACAAGCAATTCAAGTTCATTACGATTTCATTTCATATCTTTGTGATGGTTGTCATCAATTACCAAAAAAGGAGAGATTGAAAGCCCAAGTTTGGTTTTGGTAATTAATGACACCAAGTTGCTAATGCCTTGTGTTTAAGTGATTTGAGTTAGGCATAGCAACACATGTGATGAAGGTGCATGGTGGCATGGAAAGGTGGCTACATGATCACAAAGGGATGAAGCATGATGTGAAGATCATGATGATAAACGAGGAGCAAAGTTATCAAGGCAAAGGTATAAACCTAGGGTTTTACGTTTGCCGGTCTAAGATGAGTAGAGAAGTGATTGACCGGGTTTAGGATAGATAGCCAACTATCAAGAGGGGAAATCACGGTCATCTCTCGAATCAAGTGCTACTAGGTCCATATCTTGAGCATATGCATTAGGATCTAGTAAAGTGCTAACATAACTCCTTTGGTGAAAATGTTTGTGAAAAGCTAACACACATGCACTTTGGTGGTGGACACTTGTTGATGTTAGCACATTTTCAAAGGAGGTGGAGTTCCTAGGGATGAGAGGGGTGGCAAGCTCGGCGGGATTCAGTGCTTTTGAGAAAATTAAGTGTATATTTTCTATTGCGTCGATGGGAAATTTGGAGAAGTCGTGGGAGTGTTTCTCACCGGAGGTAGGGTGCAGAGGCACCGGACGCTGGCTTTTAGCGTCCGGTGGACTGTCGGGTCTGTCCAGTGTGCACCGGATGCACCGGAGTGAGTCCGGTGCTCAGCGTCCGGTGTGCGGGCGTTTTGGTGACCCTCTCTGCGCATGAGTCCGGTGAGCACCGGACGCTGAGGGTGCGTCCGGTGGCTTGCGTCCGGTGACCCTGCAGGTTTGCGAAACTCTCTGCGCACGAGACCGGTGAGCACCGGACGCGTCCGGTGCCCACTTGGTTGCGTCCGGTGGTCCGCAGGTGACCGTTAGAGTCTAACGCGCGAGATTCTAGAAAGACACGTGGCTGACTTCCGTGCACCGGACGCAGGGGATCGAGCGTCCGGTGCTCACTTGGTAGCATCCGGTGGCCCCGATTTCAGCCCATTGAAAGTGGCCAACGGCTAGTTCTTTGAGAGAGCTTATAAATAGGAGGTGGCCAACTCTTGCACATTTGAATACTTGAGGCATACATTAAGCTTGAGAACACTCCCTCCACTCATCTCCTTGCTTGATTGCTAATCCTAGTGAGATTGATTGAGATTCAAGTGCATTGCTTTGAGAGTTGCATTTAGTGGCACTTGATTCTTGAGTTTGCTGTGGATTTCTTGTTACTCTTGGGTGGTTCCCAATGCCCTAGACGGCTTGGAGCAGCGGTGGTGTTGAGCTCGTGATTGGAGATTGTTTTGAGCCTCACCAAGTGATTTGTGAGGGGTTCTTGAGCCTTCCCCGCGGGAGATCGCAATTGGCTACTCTAGTGGATTGCTCGTGGCTTGGAGGATCCCCATCTTGTGAGTGGATGTGTGGCACCCGCCGAGGGTTTGGCTTTGGATTGCCAATTAGCTCGTGATCCATCAAGTGGGTGTATCGCCACAACGAGGAGTAGCTTGCCAGGAAGCAAGTGAACCTCGGTAAAAAATCTTGTGTCATCTCTTGTCGAGGTCTCTCTCTTGTGATTGTGTACGTGATTGATTGGATATATCTCATCTCTACAACGTCGATATAACAATCACTCTCCTCTCTTTACGTACTTGCCTACCTTGTTAGTTTAGCTTGTGTAGCTTAGTTCTTTCTAGTATAGAGTTGTTGTGTAGCCTTCTCGAGTTGTTGTGTTTTATGTTTAGCCTTCTTGCTAGACTTGTATAGGTGGCTTGATTAGCTTAGTTGTGTTAGTGCTAGAATAGCTTCGCCGCTTATTTTACTAACTCGCTTGTTTAGTAAAGTTTGTAGATTTTTAAATAGGCTATTCACCCCCCTCTAGCCATTTGGACCTTTCAGTAGGTGATGGTGACTTGGAGGAGAGAGTGTCTGGAGTCACTATCTCTTCTTCTACTAGTACCTCCTTTTTGATGGCGTTCTCCTTGTCAGGGTATCGATCTTCAAATATTGAAACCTCTTTTTTATAGTCAGCCTATCCGTCTACAACATTCTTCATTTTCTGGTGATGGGTACGTTGCCTTCTCCTTGACCTATTTTTCTTGGGCTCCTCCTCAATTATATAATTACTATTGAAATGGTGGCGTACCTTTTCTGAAGGGAACTTGAAATGGATCTCCTTGTTCCAATATAAATGATGGCCTTGGTAGTGTTGAGGAATAGTCTTCCTAATATGATGGGTGCATCACACTCATCTTCTCCCATGTCGATGACTAGGAAGTCAGTGGGGACGTAGTGGTCATTGATCTGGATAGGGACATCTTTGGCCATCCTTTCCACGAAGCAAAAGGACTAGTCCACCAACTGCAGCTCTATATAGGTGGGGTCCATAGGCATAGTACTATATAGAAATTCATACATTACCTTGGCCATAATGTTGACGCCCGATCTGGTGTCACATACAGTGTTGTAGAAGTAACATCTGTTCATGGAGCATAGAATAGTAGGGACACCTGGGTCGTCTTTCTTGATCCAATGCGAGGACATGAGCAGGTGGTCGTACTCCCTATGGACTGTAGTGACCATCCTTGCCGTCTCCGTCTTCTGGGCCTTCTTTTTGCCCTTATTCTTGGTCTTGGCCTTGCTCTATGTTTTGCGCTTGTTCCTATCATCGATAGTTTCTTTTTGTACAGGGAATGGCAATGCCTATTCTTGAAAGAAAACACTTCTCTCTTGCCCTTGATATTGAAAATAATCTTGGCAGTGCTGTCATAGATAATGGCTCCGGCAATGTTCCAGAATGGTCATCCCAGAATAATAGGCAACCTCTCATTAGTGCCTATGTTCACTACCATGAAGTCTATAGGTACGTATGAGTTGCCTACTCGCATGCAGATCTCTTCTAGGATTCCCATGGGGTAGTAGAGTGACTGATTTGCAAGCTGCAAACACATGGTTGGGTATGACAAAGGAATATTGAATAGCTTTTCATATATCACCTTAGGCATGATGTTGACGCTTGCACCAAAGTCATAGATCACCTTGTTGATGTACTTCCAATAAAGATCGGAATGACCAGCCTCCCTGGATTGCCTTTCTTGATTGGTAGAGTTGAGTCAATCCATGTTCCTCTCGGAGGGTCACTCCAGTAGTTTCCAGCATTAAAGATGTCTACAAGATTTGCAGTTTCTAATTCTCCCGGTTGTCTGGGAATCTTACCTTGGTCGTTGGCAGAAGCAAAGTAAGCAAGTTGTTGTAACTGAGATTTTAGTATATTATTAAAGCTAAGCTGATTCTTGATAGCATTGGAAAAAACTTTCCATTCTAATGTTAACTAATTTTAAAGTTTTATCATTAGATACTAGCTTCTTAGATAGGCTATCAATTAACTTGTCCTGATTAAGCACTAACTCTTTTAAAGGTGGTTGATTGGCATTATTATAAGAATTAATACCTTGGAAATTACCTAAGTAGCTAGGTTGTTGTTGCTAGTTCCAACCTTGGTTCTGCTAAGGATGGTAGTAATTATTGTTGTTGTTGTTGATATAGTTCATGTCCTCTGTCAGCTCTGGGCAGTTGGTACCTGTATGTCTAGTTTCTCCATACTCTTAACAAGTCATGCCAAAATCATGAACATGCATGACTTCCTTCTTCTCAATGGTTATTTATCAAGCCTTTTCATTAATAGGTCTATCTTGATAGCTAGCATGTCTACCTCCTTGAGCTGGTGCATTCCTCCACCTCTCTTGTGGGTTGGTGTTCTCTCTTCACTCCAACCTTGATTGGAGGCCATCTTTTCCACAAGAGTAGTGGCTTGAGTAATGGTAAGTGATAAAAATGCTCCTCTAGCAGCAACATCCAAGGTTTCACGAGTGTTGTTGCTAAGCCCATGATAGAATGCTTGCATAAGCAACTAATTCTCCATCCCATCATGAGGACATTCGAGTATGTAGTCTTGAAAATGCTCTCAAGCTTCTGGGACTATCTCATAATGTTGTTGTTGAAAACATGATATCTTCCCATGAAGAGCATTGGTCTTACCTGTGGGAAAGAACTTCACCAGAAAATTGGTGGAACATAGTGCCCATGTAGTATTCTTCTCCTTATTGGCGTAGAACCACTGCTTCACTTTCCCCAAGAGAGAGAATGGGAAAAGGCAAAGTAGTATTGCATCTGTAGGGACGTCCTTGATAGTGAATGTGTTGCAGATCTCTAGAAAGTGTAGGAGATGAGCACTAGCATCTTCATAGGCCTTTCCATAGAACTGGCCTGCTTGCACCATGTTGATCAGCACAGGCTGGAGCTCAAATGACCCATTGATGTCTACAGCTGGTCCAGTACGGATGTTGGCCATACCGGGACTTGAGAACTCATGAAGTGACTTGTTGGCTATGATGTCAAGCTCTGGTGTCAAACTTTGAAATATAGGTTGGCCTTCTGACTTAGGAGGATTGATAAGTTGAGATGATGATGATGTTGATTGATTCCTTCTCAACTTGGCCTTTGTCTTCCTAATCAATGTTTTTAGATTACCAACAAAATGATCTAGGAGATCAAACCTGCTCATAAATTACCCTGCATATGATATATAAAATAGACAAACGACAAGGGTGAGTCTGCATGAGTGTGAAGGGTGGATGGTGCTCAATCCATGAGTAGATGGATTGATGCTCATTATCATTCAATGCTTTCAACCTTCCCTAGCAACGACACCAAAAATGCTTGTTGACACCTCTTGATGTAATTTCTATAAATAGACTTTTAAACCTATCCCTAGCAACGGCGTCAAAAATTACTTTACATCATTTAAGCTCGGTTGTCATCCCTAGCACGATATAGAAGTGCGGGTATTAAATTTATATGCTTTTCTAGATAATAAATAAAGGATCTGTAAGCGCATAGATAATACCAATATAGCATTTTAACCATGAGTAATCCAGGTATCGTTATTTATATTTTTACCACTGGGAAGGGACTGCATTGGATAATGAGCAATGAGCACTGCATGTAGTCATGAAGATCTTAACCATGTCTTTATCTAACTCTCATGCAGGGTAAGTGTCACATAAGATAAATAATATAAATATGAATAATAAGTGACAAAGATAAATGAGAGCACATAGCCACATATAAATATGACAATCATCTCAATATAGTAGTATAAGTCTATAACACTAGTATGGATTAGAATGATCTACAAGAATAAATCCTAAGTATTCTAACTATACTATCAAAGTATACAATGATTACTACAATTACACCTAGCATCATCGTAAGAAAAGGTTATACTTACGCATAGTGATATTACCAATAAAGATCTTGAATATAGCAATCACTTCCCTGTAATAGTGGTCGGTCCTTATACTCGGGAGGAGGACTAGAGAGGACTCAACAGGACTATCACTCCCGTGATCTACCTCATGATCTAGACTATAAGGGGTAATCGTAGATAAATATGGTCTAAGCACCTCGCCTACACAATATCTACCACTCACCCATTGGCCTAATGAGCATGCACTATACGATCCTTTGCATAAATATAATTCTAATCTCACTACAGTATGTGTTGATATTGGATACACACACAGAGAATTAATCCACAAGCGCACGGATATCGGTGAGCACTTCACCTGAGAAATATTCTAGAGCATCGTTATTTATATTTTTACCAATGGGAGAAAGTGTGCATCTGGCTAACCCAAATCTATACTTAACCCCTGGGCTTGCAAGACAAGATAGTGAGATATGAGTGATATAGAGAGAACTCCTTCATAAGTCTTGTTCTAGCCTATGGTAAGCTATGTAGATATTGTTCTAAGGGGAGTACCTAGAGAAAAGAGACACCTTAGAGAGTACTTAACCTCGACACCATAAATCCTACCTTACCTCTTGACAAGACGTGGATTATAGAGACACGAGGAGATTGTCACTCCCCCCAATGCTACCACAAATCCGCCCACATAGGGAGTATCTATGAGTGTTCATAGCCTAAGCACCATGCTTATGCTATGAACAATTACTCTATTCCCAAGTGCAAGTGAATAAAGTAAACCCGTAAACCAAAGAATAGTAAGAACAAAACTTACTAGTCTTAGAAGTCAAATTGCCGAATAATTCTAGAACCAAGCCTTGGGTTAGGAGACTTGATCCTATAGATACAAGGAAGAAGACACCAACAAGTTAGGCTTCATCCACTTCTATCTCCACCCTATACTCTCTCAACCTCTCTTGCTGCTAAAACCCTAAAGAGATAGATCCATTCGAGGGACCCCTCTCTGGCTAATTGTCTCTGGAAAATATGAATTAGGGTTCCATAATTAGCTACTCCCCAGGGGGTCAGGGTTGTATTTATAGCCCCCTAGGAGGCACCACAACCCTCGAATCAAACTGACTTAAACATATGCTCAAGATTACTCCTCAAAGTCAGTGGAGGTAGGATGTGCGAGGTTCACTCTAATTGGTGGAGGTAGTGGGGCAGGCGCCCCTACCCTATGGGTGCCCGCCCAGCACCCGGACCCATTTTGCTTCCTGTTTGGTATGGAGCCTCCTCGAACCTTCTAGATTACTCCTGAGTTCAAGTTCGTAGTATTCTCTCTATGTAAACCTGGCATGTGGACCATCTATGGTTATTTTCAGCTGACACCCTAGAGAAACAAACAATCTCCAAAACTTATAGAATTCTGTTAGTGATAACCCTATATCTATTAGGTGTTTGCATATAGATCCATTTTCATGTCTAGTTGACAGTTAAAATTAGGAGTTATTTACCATCAACACTAAGCATATAATCAAAGTAGACAAATAACAATATCTCTACAACTAAAAAATTGAAAACAGAATCGTTGAACCGGCTTCGCACGCTCGCTGGCTCGCGTGACCGCCCAGCACTCCCTGTAGGCGTGTTGCTTTACGAAACCTCCTCACTCCCACCACGTCATCGATCCAAGGCATAGCGACATCCCCAATCGGCGTTGGTCTGCCCGTCCTTCCTTCCCAATCGGCTGCGGCGGCTTCAAACCAATCGGCAACGGCGGTGCCACTCAGCTCCCAATCGGCAACGGCGGTGCCACACCCATTTATCCTGGTGCCCCGACCACATGACAGCGAGGCTGCAGCTTCCGTCAGCTCCCCGACGCTAGTGCCGCCGACCGCTCGCCGCCGCTGCCGGGGTTTGGGCCGCCGCCGCCGCCGCCGCTCGACACCGACGCTGCAGCACTACTCCGCCGACGCACTCACCACGTCTTCTCCCGCCGGCCGACCAGCAAGAGGAGCCGTGACCCCGCTTCGCTCGACTGTATAACTCCAGCGAGGAACAGCCTCTGCGAAGTTGCTGATTCCATCGCAGTTCCGGAGCTCGAGGCCGAGAGTGCCGGTCAAGGTCTTCGGAGATCTCGACATCACGCTTTGCCTCCAGGCGCTGCTCCACCCTCTGCCGTTTCTAACCTCGCCTGTGGCCTCCGACGCCCCCACCGTCGCTGTGCCCTTTGCTGGCTGAGGAGCATCTGCGCCCTCCAGCCACCGCGTCCACGCCGTGCGGCCACTGCCTAACCCCGCAGCAGCAACTCGCCCCCGACTTAGGCCATCTGGCTTCCCTTGGATCGACCGTCCACTGCTGGTAGGCTCTTCTTTTTCCTCTTCTTATTTTCTACGTTTCTCCAGTGGATTGATAAGTGCGATGACTCTTGTGAGCTAAGCGTTGCTTGCCTGCTGATGAGAACTCTTGTGTGTGGAAAAGTAAGGTACAACTCTGCCCAACTCAATTCCTTATGTTAAAATTAAAATTTTAGTGCCCTGACTTCTGAACAAATGCAGACTGTAAAGCATTATTCTTTAACTGTTACATTTTTGTGTTTTGCTAACTGCTTGTAAATGTCGCCATCCTCACAAATATGAATACTATCAGTTATGTGATGTCAAACAAATATCGCAGGTCAGAGAGGTGATCACAGTGGTGGAGAAGGAGCTGGGATTTGGTGAAGGAAAACTTCTGCATAAGCTTTGCAAGGTAGTAATTACATAATCTTAGTTCAATAGTATGTAGCAATCTATGCAGTACATTTGTCTTGCATGGTAGTAAACAAGAATAATCTGGACAAAGGATTGTGGGGGTGCCTTGTCACTGAACCAATAAAAACAGCACATAGAGTTATCCCTCCACAGAAGAAACCCATACCGATTTGCCAGTTAAGGGTACGTATATCTCAGACTTGATGAGCTTATGTTTCCTGCAAGTAGCAGTAGGCTCTATCCTGAGTAGCCTATATTCTTAAGTCTCCTGCTAATTCAGGAAAAGCCTACTGCTAATTCCTAACTAACAACTATTAGTAGTATGTATGTTAAGCCTACTGCTAATTCACAATAAGCAGACATTATTAGCATGTATGTTAAGCCTATATAGTAGTATCCTGCTAATTCAAGGATTGCCTGAGCAGTTAGCCTTTTTTTAGAGATGTGAACTTCCAGGATGGAAGCAAAAAGGAGACAGCTGACTCCTTGTAATTTTGTTTGGTATACACGTCTCTCTGCATATGATCTTATCCGATCGCCTTCAACACCAGGGAAAACACAAATGGTTTTTCTATGTTTCCTTTGTCATCTGACAGACCAAAAGATATTCCAATATAGACCATAGTACTCTGACCCCATTACGTGCGCTCCAGAACCAGGACCTTCCTTCCCGGAGATCTCTTCTTTATGTCGCCATCGCCCGCCGGCCTCGCTCCCTGCGCGCTGCCCTTCTCCGCGCTTGCCCTCGCATCCATGCCATCACTGAGTTGCCTTGGGTGTTAGGCGCCAAGCCCACAGCAACCCAATTGGCCAGGGCGTCAACCGCCAGGCACACAACCACCAAGCGAACAAGCAGTGCCCCTGCAGGCTGCAGCCTAGCCCTTGTGCGGTTCTCCTCTTGCTTGGTTGCCCCCTGCTACAGCACAATGAGCCATATGGTGAAAATTTTTACTAATTAGTGATTTTAATACTTGACCATTCTTATAAAAAGAAATATTTGGTCATTTTGCACCTCTTTGATTTTCTATGTTTGTTTTGCCTCTTTCATTAACTGGAATAATAAGATGTAAAACTGAAATGTCCATATTTTGTTTACAGTTTAACAACTGGCTCTGAAAATCAAGCATCTTTTCAAAAAAAAAAAACATACATCAGCTGTTGTACACAAGAAGGTATACAAAATCTTAGTTTATCTTATGATTTATTTGTGCTGTTTTACCACAACATCTGGGGGCGATGCTTTTTTATCTGTTTTATCTTGATTCATTGTATGCAAATGCAGTTGAGATCCCTCTGTTTATCCTTCACGGCAGAGTTGATTTACTTGCAGATAACAAACACCATGTGTATTGAATATTTAGAAGTACTTGTCATAATTATTTTCTTTCGACTAATGCCACAATCCATTGAAAATGTATCACTGCAATGGCATCGCGATTGGCCATTTATTCGCTTTGTGTTCAGAATCGGCCGTGTTTTTTTCTATAAAACTGTAGTTGTTCGACAATATCAAGCACTAAAAGTAGATGGAATCCTAAGGTGAAGGATATGGATTTTGCTTTTACATTATGCAGCACCTCTTTGCATGGTAAAACTGTATCAGTCCAACAATTGCAAAAATGCAGATGCTACTTGTTCTCAAGCAAAACTAAAAACAGATGCTATTCCTATCTCTATTTTTTCTATAGTATAATTTTCTTGACAGTCTGGATTAATTCTCCGCGTAGACAAAAATATTGTTTATGAGTCTGATATTGACATGCTAGAACCCTCCTTATTTGCCTTTCTTGTTAGTCATATATTGACATGCTCTTGGACTCATAATATGATGCTTAGTTGTGATTCCTTTTGTTCCCTTACATTGTGTGGCTTACTGATCATACACATAGTGAAGTTCAGTAACTTTTGGTTTTTTATGCAGAAATTTGCAAAGATTTTATGTAAGGAGAATTCCATCCTTAACTGTTGACATAGTTGGTCCATTAAGCACATATCACTATTCTCCAGATCCTCGGGTAACTTTCTGTTATGTATACACAGTCCAACTTAAAATTATGATAACTTTCTGGTATGTATACATAGTCTGGATTCTCGGTATGTTTTCCGCTGGAATTAGTGGCTGTTGGTTTCTATTTTTCATACAACATTTCTACTAACTGCTAGCTCTTAAGTGCTAATTGCAAAAAAATATTAATTATTTCAATGTTTTTATTATAGATTCATATAATGGATAAAAATTCTCGTGCACCATTGGGAGACAAAACTAACACTGCCAAAGAAGGTAAAATAATATCGTGTCAAATAGTATATGGCATGTACTTATATATGGTAACTTATATTACTATTAAATTATGTGCAGTCAATGCTAAAGAACGTAAGAGAGAAAGGGATAGAGCTCGATGGCTTGAACAAAAGGATGCAATTAACAAGAGACGTCGTGAAAAATACCATCAGAGAAAAAACCAACATGTTCTTCGAACTACAAACTGTAATACGTGAAATCCTAAATATTGTCATCACATGATAAATTGACATTTACTTTTCTTGTATATATATATATATATATATATATATATATATATAGGGTGAGTGATTTTTACACGTACGAGTATCTACACGCACCTAGAGTCTACACGCGCGAAGGAGGCAGCCCCGCGCGGACCTAGCTAACGGGCCCGTGTTAGTGGAGCTAACGGGTTTGAATACAATCCAATTATAACACCTACTATGCGGGCGTATTTATAGGAATTCAAAAAATTGAGGCGTTAATAACATACGTGCGTTGTGAGTATGCCCATATACATGCATATAGCACGTACGTCTGCATGTGTTGAGTTGATGTCGCTATACACTGCATGATTTGTGACTGGCCGCCGGCGCCGATTTTGTATACTTGTTCTTTTTCCTACAGTTTTTTTTACTGTCATATATGCATCCATGTGAAAACAGCCAGTACGAATGCATACTTGTTAGAGTATATATGTGTACGTACGCATTATTTAAGAAAGGGTATGATTAGATAGTTGTTTTTTAATTAATGAGTATATCCAAGGAGAGAATGAACCCATACATATTTAACGGGGATCAACCGATGCTCGTTTGGAGAACAGAGTATATATATATATATATATATGTATGAGAATATACTCGTTCGTAGGAAAGTATACAGATTGGGGAGTATGTTTATATACTTATCTGACACATGATTATATTATTAGTATTTATCTCTCATAATGTAATATCACGGAAGTACGCTAAGTACAGCTACATACTTTTTGAAAAACAAGTATATACAGATACCTTTCCTAAGTATAGGTACATACTTTTTGATAAACGAGTATATGTAGATACCTTTTTCTGGAGTATCAGTTCATACATTATTATAGAAGTATGTACTAACATTTATCTCTCAGTTTGGTCACCGATCCACTCAATTCTGAATGCTTCGTGGTTGTCGCATAGACGCAGAATGTCGAACAACATCAGCGATGCAGACGTGGCTCACCGAGATGCGATTTACTACCTGTTCGTAAAGAATACAAAAATGAATGGGTGCAGAAGTAAACTAATCAATTTTTCATTCCACATTCTGATCAACCTGAATGAAGCAAAAAAATACAAAAAAAAACATATATGTACGTGTACCTGTACTGGCCAACAGCCCATCAGTCGCCTCCCATGACTAGTGAAAGAAGCTGCATCTAGATCTGCATCTGGTAAAAGAAGACGACTAATTCAATTAGATCTAAAAATACTATAAACTAGCTAGATCAATGAAAATACACAACATGAGCACTCACCGCGGAGCTTCGACCTGCACCCGCACACAGAGCTGGAGAACTCCGACCAAGGGCCGCCGCCTGCCGATGTAGGTGAGGGCACACCGTGCCCCTATGCGATGCCAACTCCAAAACACGGAACCATCGTCAGTTGGAGAGGATGCGCCTGCACAGACACAAGTAGGAGGAGGCATCTACGCGGCCGCCAGTCAGGGAGAGGCATCAGCGCGGCCGCCGGTAGATCGACGAGCAGACGTCCGCGAGACCACTCGTGTGGCCGGCGGATACGGTGAATGAGAACAGAATTTTCTAATATATACATTAGTTAACGGGTTCACCACTTTGACCCGTTAATCAAATAGATATGGTTTAGTTATACAGGAGTTGATACGTAGGCTGTGGAATAGACTGGGTGCGGAGGTCGGAGTAGTTACACGTTGGTGTAGAAAGGAATTACCCTATATATATATATATATATATATAATGTGTACAATTTTGTAGATGATGATGCCGCATCGTTGATCCTGGCGAAACAGATGACTGGCTCCATAAGAATGATTCTTATTATACCAACAATATTGTTGATGAGAACATGTCCACTCGATTATCATGTAATTTAAGATGCTGAAGTATTTTAGGTCTATGAAAATGATGTTGTGCAATGATATGAAACAATATAGCTAATAAATGTATTTATATGATTTTGTTGATAGATGAGCTAGAAATGAAGACTATAGAGAAGGATAGTACTATTGGTACAAAAAGTACATCAAAAAGTAACTACAAGTGAATGGTACAAAAACATGACGCCTAAACAAAGGGAAGCAAGGCGCGAGCGCAAAGGCTATACAATAGTGAACCCAAGCGTAAGGAGACATTAAAACTGTCTAAGAACAAATTCAAAGAACTGCGAAAGCACACCCTGCACCCGGAGTCTATCACCATGGAGAACCCGTTATTTACTCCTGAGCTTGTTTGGCCCACTGCGGGCGCATCTGGAGCTCATGGATCCATGACAAAATCCAGTGATTGGGTTATCCCAGAGTCCAGTGCAACATCTCTTTATATTTCTCCACCTCATGTGGTCGAGGATGAAGGATGTGATGAGTTAGTACCTGGCCATATGCCACATAGATCACATATTTCATCTGGTCAAAGACATGCATTATTGACCTATCATAACACGAGGTTTGAGCGTCGTATTGGTTCGAACACAAGGACATCTAATAAAGATGGTGACTGCATAGCTGAAGACCAAGTGGATGTTAACACATCCTTGCCTCATTCAGCTGTGAGCAACAATGGTGGATGCCTTGTTATCCCATTTAGATGACATGTATAACATATTAACCTAATGATCCTTGGTCATTTCATGATTAACAGAAAATGTAGGATCCAAAGTTCAAGCTACATCAATCACACTAATGACACCATTGTTTTATGATTGTGAATGCATTACTAAAGGCCAAGTGGATGTTAACACGCCCTTGCCTCAATCAGCTATGACCAACATGCCCTTATCAGAAGGGATAGGACGTATCCTTAAGCCTAGGCCAGACATACCGATGACACCACTATTCGATGATAGTGGTAATTTACATTGTTTTCTAACATTCTATAAACTATTTGAACTCCTTTGTTTATTTTTACCCATAGTTCTACTAACTCATGTATCTTTGATAGCCATAGATGATGATGAGGGAGATATATTTGAAGAGGATGAGGGATACCTGTTTGCTGGGCATGGTATGTGTGCGAAAGACCAAATTGAAATCAAATATTCCACTGCTTTTATCTAAACTATTGTGTCTTACATGTTATTTAAGATGAGGAAGATGATGACGATGTCCAAGACAATGACCTTGAGGAAGACATGACTTCTATCCCTGAAGTACCTGACCAATATGATGAGGTGTATAGTAACATGCCTACTGATACCCATATGCTAAAACCTGTCGCAAATTGTGACCACTGCAATGCGAAAAGGTTTGAGCATGAATCACCTGGGTTCTGTTGTCACAACGGGTAGGTCGAGCTCAATGAGCCGAATGTACCTGATGAGCTTATGAGGCTTTGGTCATGTGACGATGCAGATGCTAGGCACTTTCGTAATAGCATTAGGTTTTTCAATGGCCATTTCTCTTTCACATCTCTATATTGTCGCCTTGATAGCGCTACTGCAAGCATGAAAAATAGTGGCATATACACCTTCCGTGCACACGGCCAAATCTATCACAACATAAGGTCATTTGGCATAGAAGATGGTAAGGAGGCAAGACATCTTGAGCTTTACTTGCACGATGATGATCCAAGCCTTGAGCATCGTTATCGACGATGTCATGAAGAGAAGTACCAAAAGGATAAGGAAGTCATTGAGAGGCTGGTGGCCATCCTTCGTGACAACCCATACTCACAACATCTTAGAAGTGTAGGCCAAGCTGACCACCTCGAGAACTATCATGTCATGCTAAACCTTGACCAGAGGCTGGACCAAAGAACATACAATGTACAATCAACTTCCGAGGTGGCTGCTGTTTGGATCGAGGGAAGCGAACTCCTTGGTCAGTTCTAGAATAGTGTTGTCCTACATGGGAAAGATAGAAGTAGACATGGCATCCGCTCATATCATGGATGGTATGATGCTCTTTCATACCCTCTATTCTTTCCTAAGGGTGAGCTTGGGTGGCACATGGATATTCCAAAGAAAAGAATTAGTATGGAAGAAGTCATCGAGTATCGTGCCCTACAAAAGGCTCGTAGTGGGTCAGAAGAAGAAATAGGTATGTTATTCTTCTTATTTACATACTTCGCATACATGTACCTTAGTGGTTATTCTACAAACAACTCTAATTCATGGCTATTTTTTGTAGACTCCCCTGGTAGACTATGTGTGTCTGTGCGTGACTACTACTGCTACAAGTTACAGATGCGCCCAGGAAAATTTAATCCCATACTATACGGCAAGCGTCTGTTCCAGCAGTTTGCAGTTGACACATATATCAAGATCGAGAGTTCTCGATTAGATTATATACGCAACCATCAAGATGATATTAGGGCAGACCTATACCAAGTATTGGTTGATAGCCTACATGCTGGTGAAGGTAGAGCAGAAGCTGTTGGAAAGCGGACAGTAATGCCTTCATCCTTTATTGGAGGCCCACGTGACATGAGGCGTCGGTACATGGATGCCATGGCTCTGGTATGGAGGTTTGGTAAACCAGACATCTTCCTCACTATGACATGTAACCCAAACTGGGATGAGATCAAGCATGAACTCTACCCTGGCCAGACACCACAAGATCGTCCAGATCTTGTTGTTCGAGTCTTTAGAGCAAAACTACAAGAGCTAAAGGATAGGCTACTAAAAAAGGATATCCTCGGAAAGGTGCGAGCACACGTTTATGTTGTGGAATTCCAAAAAAGGGGTCTGCCACATGCACATTTTTTACTAATCATGGATAGGAAGTACAAGATCACGTGCCCAGAGCAGTATGATCGCCTCATCTTAGCCGAGCTCCCAAACAAGAAGAAGTACCCAGTCTTATACAAGATGGTTACCAAACATATGATGCATGGCCCTTGCGGAGTGCTTAATCATAATTGTCCATGCACAAAGGGTCGTGATTCCTACAAGAACCGTTACCCTAGACCTTTTTGCGACGTCACAATACAAGGCAAGGATTCATATCCAGTTTATAAACGGCGTGAAGATGGCTAAAAAGAAAAAGTTCGCGGACACGAGCTTGATAACAGATGGGTCGTGCCTTACAACCCATATCTCCTCCGTCTGTTCAATTGCCACATCAATGTTGAGGCATGTGGGAGCATCAAGGCAGTCAAGTATCTATTTAAGTACATTTACAAGGGTCATGACCGGGCGTCTGTGGCTATGAGAGAGGCCGACAAGGAGGATAGTGAAGCTAACGTTGATGAGATCAAGCAGTATAGGGATGCTAGATGGGTAACCCCCCAGAAGCCTTATGGAGGATATATGGGTTCGATTTGAGTGATAGATACCCTTATATTTTGTCCCTACAGCTACATCTTCTAGACATGCACATGGTGTCATTTCACCAGCGCCAAGGGATTCAACGAGTGCTTGATCGTCCAGGTGCTAACAAGTCAATGCTTACAGCATACTTCGAGAAGAATAGGACAGATGAAATAGCTCGAGGTGTATTGTATCGGGACTTCCCCGAGTTCTATACGTGGCAAGCATAGGGCAAAGTTTGGCAAAATAGGGTACGTCGTGATACATTACGACAGATTGGAAGAATCGTGTCTGCCAATCCAGCCGAGGGGGAGCGTTACTATCTTAGAGTTCTCCTGAACCACGTGGCGGGTGCAACCTTCTTTGAGTGCCTAAGGACCGTGGATGGCAAAATTCTACCGACCTTCCGTGAAGCTGTAGAAAGAAGAGGCCTAACTGAAGAGGACAACACTCTAAATGAGAGTCTTACTGAGGCAACCGGGTGGATGATGCCATATGCACTATGAAGGCTTTTTGCAACAATATTGGTATTTTGTGAGCCTAGCGATGTGTTTGGACTGTGGGAGAAACACAAAGAGGCAATGTCAGAGGACTATAAGAGCAATAATCAATCCATCTTCATGGTAGAGTAGATGGTCCTCATAGATATTCAAAAATTGCTACAATCAATGCAGAAGGATATAAAGATGTACCCACTTCCCGATATCGACAACACATACGACGCCTCTCATGATATCCCTAGAGAGATTTTTGAGGAGGCTAGCATTGAGGCTAACGAGTATGATGTGGCTCTGTCAGACACCCTTAATGTGGAGCAGCGGGCTATATATGATGAGATTATGTCCTCAGTTGATACCGAACATGGGGGTCTCTTCTTTGTGGATGGTCCAGGCGGGACCGGGAAGACTTATCTGTACGGAGCACTTATCGCTACTATACGTAGTCAGAAAAAGATTGTTGTGGCAACAGCTACATCTGGTGTCGCAGCCTCAATCATGCCTGGTGGTAGAACTGCTCACTCATGCTTCAAGACTCCCCTCACCATTGATAATGGGGCCTTCTGCACCTTCACAAAACAGAGTGGTACTGCCAAGCTGCTTCGAGCATCATCTCTCATTATTTGGGATGAGGCTAGCATGACAAAGAGGCAGGCTGTTGAGGCATTGGACAACAGTCTCTGTGATGTAATGGACCGACCAGAGTTACCGTTCGGAGGGAAGACCATCGTGTTCGGTGGAGATTTCAGACAGGTTCTTCCTGTTGTTCGGAGAGGATCGAGGGCTCAAATAGTTGGTGCCTCGCTGATGTCATACCTTTGGGATTCCATGCGACATCTAAAATTGGTGCGCTACATGAGGGCAAAGAGCGACCCATGGTTTGCGGAATACTTGTTGCGTGTCGGTGGAGGATCTGAGGAGGCGAGCATTGATGATGAAATCCATCTTCCTCGTGATATATGCATACCGCACACTGGGGAAGATAGTGATCTTGATGCTCTAATTGACTGTATATTCCCTAACCTCAATGTGAATATGTCAAGCAAAGATTATATCACCTCTCGAGCGATCTTATCTACACGAAATGACTGGGTTGATATGATTAATATGAAGATGATAGGTTGTTTCCATGGATATGAGATGGTGTACCATAGCTTTGACTGTGCAGTCGATGATCCACACAACTACTACCCTAAGGAATTCCTCAATAGTTTGACACCCAATGGTCTACCGCCACATGTGTTGAAGTGGAAGATCGGTTGTCCGGTCATATTGCTTAGGAACATTGACCCTGCGAACGGACTTTGTAATGGAACTAGGCTTATCATACGGGGGTTCCAAAAAAATATCATAGATGCAGAAATTGTGTTGGGAGAGCACTCCGGAATGCGGGTTTTTCTGCCTCGCATACCCTTATGCCCGTCAGACGACGAGATGTTCCCTTTCCAATTTAAGCAAAAGCAATTCCCTATTCGGCTCAGCTTTGCAATGACCGTTAATAAGGCACAGAGACAGACTATCCCTAACGTCGGGGTATACTTGCCGGAACCAGTATTCTCGCACGGCCAATTGTATGTGGCGCTATCAAGAGCTACAGCAAGATTAAACATTAGAATCCTAGCTATGTCAGCTGCTGAGAAGGATGTGAATAAGGGAAAAGGGAAAGGGAAAGGAAAGAAGAAACCGACAAAGGATATATTCACAAAGAATATCGTATATAAAGAGGTTTTGACTCCATGAAAGAGGTAATGCATCACATGTTGATATATATATTTTTTGGATATCAATAGTACTTTAACTTTAAAATTAACAGACAACTTATATGCAGGATACTTCTAACTACAGCTTGAGCCATCTACATGCTTCAGTTGCAAGGAGCCAGACGCTGCATCTTGGACTTGAAAATCTTCTAGATCATCTTTGATTGGTGACCAGCTGCAAGTTTAGTGACCATGCAAAGCACATTCTCCTGGTCGAACTATTGAAAGATTAGATTCTTAGTTATACACTATATTTTAAAACATGTATTATGAAACATGTGTTGAAACATCAAGATTGCATTATCTATTTTAGGCAATAGTATAACACACACGTATATATGTTATCTCGGTATGTGTTTTCGTTGCAACGCACGGGCATTTACCTAGTAATTGATAACATAGGCAAATAGAATAAAGTCAATTTTGATATAATCAAATAGATCAAAGTCATATCCATAATAGCAAGACTAATATGAATAATATAATGAAGAATAAGAAATTATTATGAACAAAGAAAGATCTAGACTCCAAGCTAGGCTTGACTCCTTCTAGATCTATTCCTATGTAGCTATGCTATAAAACTATGAGGCTGGTGGCTCTAGGCTTCTTTGAATTCTCTCCTAAATTCCTCAGAGAATAATAATGAATTCCTCCTCTCTAGGGGGGTAGGGTTGTATTTATTGCCCCTAGGAAGCACCACAGCCCTTGGATCAAACCGATGTTGACAAACAGCCAAGATTACTCCTCAGAGGCGGTGGAGGTAGGATCCACGAGGTTGAAGTGCCACAGGGGCCAGGCGGCTACCCCTAACATGTGGGCTCCTGCCCCTTGGTCTCTACCAAGTGGGCCCCACTTTGCAAGGTTGCCAAGTCTTCTAGAGTATTCATGAGTTACCGATGGGTCTCTCTATATAAATCCAACATGTGGACATTCTTTTGTTCTTATTTTGATAACCTCCTGTAGAATTAGACAATCAGCAAAACTCATAGAATTCTGTTAATAATAACCGCTATAGCTAGATAATATTCTGATTTACGTGATTACTCATGCTATGTTGATGGTTAAAAAGAGTACTTATCTATCATCAACACTCACTGAGAAAGATGCTAAACCTTGCATGATACGATGGATTTTGCTGTTCCAAGAATTTGACATAGAAATAAAAGATAAAATGGGAGTAGAAAATTATGTTGCCGATCACTTGTTAAGAGTGCAGATTGAGAACTCATAGGATTCACCCATTAATGATTCACTCAAGGATGATATGCTTTATCTAGTCTCCAGGTCTAACAACTGGTATGTAGATAATGTCAATTTTATAGTTACAGTGTATGTACCACTAGGAGGAAATAAGAGGATGAAGCTCATGTATGAGAGCCGTGTTCACCTATGGGATGATCTGTACCACTTTAGGATTTGCTAAAACAGGCTACTCAGAAGATGTGTGCCATCCAAACAAGGAATCAAGAACATCGAAAGATGCCATTCATCACCCTATGGAGAACACTATGGAGCATTCCGTACACATTCAAAGATCTGGCAAAGTGGATTTTTTTGGCCAACCATGTATGAGGACACCAAAGAACTTATTTAGAGATGTGGAGCATGTCAGAAACATGGTAACATCAATTCGAGAGATGTCAAGACACTAATTAACAATCTCCAAATTGAGCTCTTTGACTATTGGGGAATTGATTACATGGGACCATTTCAAAAATCTGAGAATTATGAGTACATTCTAGTGGCAGTCGACTATGTTTCCAAATGGGTCGAAGCAATGCCATGTAGAAAGTCTAATTCCTAGAATTCCAAAAGGATGTTTCATGAGATAATATTCCCAAGATTTAGCGCTCACTTCATTAACAAGAGCTTTCGCAAGTATCTATTGCAACATGGGATTCATCACAACATTGCTACTCCTTATCACCCTCAGACAAGTGGTCAAGCAGAAACATCAAACAAGCAAATCAAGAATATTCCACAAAAGATAGTCAATAAGATGGGAACCAAGTGGAAAGACAAACTACCCCATGCATTGTGGTCCTACCAGACGGCTTACAAAACACCATTGGGGATGTCTCCATAACAACTCATCTATGAGAAGACATGTCACTTGCCTGTTGAGCTAGAATTCAAAGCTCACTGGGCAGTTAAGAGATGGAATATGGATCTTGAAGCAGCTGGAGTCAAAAGACAAATGAAACTCTTAGAACTTGATGAATGGCGTGAGAAAGCTTATCACAACGCCAAGATGTACAAGGAAAGGAACAAAAGATGACATGACAAGAGGATCAAGATGAAGAACTTCACTCCTAGAGATAAGGTATTACTTTTTAATTCTAGGGTCAAGCTATACGAACATGGGAAGCTACGAAGTAAGTAGGAAGGACCATTTACGATGATTAACTCTTCATCACATGGAGCGGTAACTGTTCAGAATGACGAAGGCATGTTATTCAAGGTAAATGGACAACGCCTTAAGATCTTTCTAGAATCTGATAAAAGTCCTACTAAGTTAGAAATAGTTCAATTTATTCCTTTCCACTAATTTAATTATCATGTGTCTCTAATTCATTTCATAACAAAACTAGTGGAAAATTGGGGTTAGAATAAAGTCTTAGGGGGGTACGAGAAACCTGTCCATGAGCCGCCAATAGGTGGGGCTAGCTGGCCCCACCTACTAGGCTAGCCAGTCTGCCCCTATGGCAAGCTACCTCGCACCACCTCCCACATTCCTTCTGAAGCGTTCTAGTCCTCATTCCGTATGTTTTCCGTGCGAATCAAATTTTTCCCATAACGATCCATAGAGCCTAGATCCAACCCCTCATGCAAATTGATCCAGGGTATCAAACTTGACCCCCTACCTACCTCAAGGCCATACCTTCAAACCTTTTCTAGCAGCAACCAAATCTCTTCTTGCCTAACTTCCAATGGCTAGCCACACCGAGATTGATGCCAACGAGCTTTTCCGCTTCGACAACTCGATGGCCATCGTCGTCGCCCAGCCAAAGCCTCTCGCCATCATCCCAGTGAAGGATCTCATTGTCATGCTACCAAATGAGATTGTGCCAAGCCATCCTTAGTCCTACGCTCATGCTACGCTAACACTTCATCTTTTGCCACCGCTGTCCTGTCTCTCCATTGAAGGACCACGCCATCGCTAGGAGATGACTACTGATGGTCACTAATGTTCATTTCTATCCATTAGTTATTGCTTGATATGACATGATATGAACCACAGAGCATAAATGTAGGGTTTGAAACTAAAAAGCTCCACGAGTTTTGGTGAATCTATGTTTAATAGGGGTTAAACTGGAAAAGGACTAGAATCACCTAATAGAAGTATCTCAAGTGATGAATTGGAGTGCACCATTGAGAAGTGCTCATCGAGACATATGAAATAGAGTTTTGATTCATCCAAATCGGAGTCCACACGACAAAGTTACGCCTTCCAGAAGATTGCAAATGGGCTTCTAGAGCACTCCTGAGTAAATTGGGCATGTCTCCCTCATCCGGAATCCGTTTTGAGTGATCCAGGACTTTTTGGAAAGGTAACGAAAAGATCTATCAACCTTGCAAAGAGGGCCCACCTGGAAGCTAACCAGGGGCAGCCGCCCAAGGGATAGGGGCAGGTGCCTAAGCATCTCCACCAATCATGTTCTACCACGCGGATCCTGCCTCCACCGCCTTTGAGGAGTAATCTTGGCCGTCTCTCAAGGTCCGTTTGATCCAAGGCTTGTGGTTCTTCTTAAAGTGCTATAAATACAAGCCTGACCCCCCTATTGGAGAGAACCATCATTATGAGTTGTAGAGGCATCCCTTGAATGGATGACCTCTCTTTTCTAGAGAATTAGGGCTAAATATTCCAATGTAGTAGATTAGTTATAGCAAGGAGTTAGAGAGAGCGAAGATATGCTTTGGTTCTAGAAGAGTCTTCTTCAGACTTAGGTTATGTCTTTATATTTATTCTTTGTAAGACTTATGCTTTAATATATTATCTTCTCTATTTACTTTATGCTTTTATACTTATGATTAGTGTAGTTGTTATATCTTTGCATAGGATCTCCACTCGTATTGAGTGCTCTAGTTATTCATGGTAATTAGAGTAGTATTCTTTAGTATAGACATGGTGTCTATGCCAGCTGGGTGGAGTCCTCGATGGCCTCTCCATGCTCGACGTCGCGGTCGTATGCGTGCTCGTAGGAGGAGCCGATAGTGATGACGCCCTTAGGACCCGACATCTTGAGCTTCAGGTAGGTATAGTTGGGGACCGCCATGAACTGGGCATAACCGGGTCGACCGATGATAGCATTGTAGGTGCCATGAAACCCAACCACCTCAAAAGTGAGGATCTCCTTCATGAAGTTCGTGGTTGTGCCGAAGTAGACAGGGAGGTCGATGCGGCCGACGGGGAGGGCTTTCTTCCTGGGCACGACTCCATGGAAGCCCCATGCGCTCGGCTTGAGCTGCGACCTCTTGACTCCTAGGAGGTCGAGAGTCTCAAGGTAAATGATGTTCAGGCTGCTGTTGTTGATGGTCCTTAAGTACTAAATTTAACCATCAACTAAACATGGAAAAGGATCAATATGCACCAAACATCTAGAATTAGGGTTTTATCTGACAGAATTCCATGAGCTTTGGTGTTTATCTATTTCTGCAGGGGGTTATCAGAAAATATGGAGAGAAGGCCCACATGTCATGTTTACAACGAGATAATTACGTGCCGCACATTTTTCCTTATTCTAGAAGAGTCCAGAAGCCACGGGAATGAACAGGAGACCGGATTATGCTCCACCGACCTAAAGGATCAAGGAAAACCGTGCGATCAATGTCGGTTTGATCCGACGGCCCAAATTCACTTGAGGGGACTATATAAGCAAGGCCTCTCCACCCCAGGGGGAGAGAGGAGAAATCATTATCAGAGGAAGCCATCAAAGTTATGGTTTTAGAACTTCTCTCCCACAGAGAATTAGAATTAGCTACTCCCTAATCCTTCAAGTTTTAGAGGATTGATTAGATAGAATTAGAGAACTAGAGCCTAGCGCTCTGGATTCGGATCTTCGTTAATAAAGATTGGTATTATTTCATATCTTTCTCTACTACTTTATTCTAATTGCATTATGTCTCTATTTATTATGATCTTAGTTTGCTCTAGTTCTATATTTGATATAGTTATGATTGATAATGAGTTTATGTATAAGTTTGCAAAGCGCTTAGCTCTTGACGCGCGGGAGTTAAGTGGTAGATCACATGTGGGAGTGGTGGTTAGATGTTATTTACCTGCAAATGTATCCTATTGGCTGGGTCGTAGTTCGTGATAGTGACAGCTTCGTTGATTCTTATATAGTCCACCCTCCGTTGATAGGACAGGCAGAATTTGTATTGCGGAGTAAGTCTTGCGATGCTCTGTTTTACTTTAGCAATGTTCCTTATACATGAATGAAGAGTATTTTATGCTATATATGATCTTGTAGATAACTAGAGTAGATTGTGACTTAGTAGATAGTAGATAACTTAAAATCCATTCTCTAGCTAATCCGACGTCACCTTATATATATAAGGAGTAGTCTATTTTCTAATCGCTGTGTTATTTACCCATGAGCTTATATTTCATTATCATTATTATTATGGCTTACCCCCTGCCAAAGTAAGTGACTGTGTGACCAGTTCCTCATTAGTAATCATGTTCTTGCAAGTTTATGTCTAGTCTATGCCTTGATAGATTTTATCCTTATCTTCATTTCCACTGTCCTCTTAAGCAAAATTATAAATAACGATACCTGGAATACTTTCCTGGTGAAATGCTACAATGAGGTGTTTTATCTGTGCGCTTGCGGATAGAATAGATTATTTTCTAGAGAGCCTTTACATTCATAAATACCTTTGTACACTCTGGCACCATGCTGGGGATGACAACCTAGTATTCAAGTGGTGTTAGCTAGTGTCAACAAGCATTTCTGGCGCCGTTGCCGGGGAACCAAAGGGAAACACATAGGAACGGTAAGGAAAGTAAGGAAGTCAGTCAAGGTTATTCACATAAAATATTAGACTAGACTATAGAGAAATAATTGCATAAAACAGCTACTAAGTGAGAAATCATAACAAGGCACTTCTTCTTTGGCAGGTTCACCCTGTTGTTTTTCTATGTTTATATTTTTATACAGGGTATATCAGGATTGACTTTGGTACATTCAACTCTTCATCATTAGAACCAAAGCAATCAAGAAAGGAAAAAGAAGCTAGCCACCAATTGCTGAAGCTATGGCACAAAAGACCTTGCAAGAATTCTCTGCTCCAAGTCTTGAGAATATTCCAACTAGTCCAAGATTTGCAGTAGAAGAAGGAGCACCCGAGTTCGAGCTCAAGTCAAGCCACATCAATTTGGTACAAGCTACACAATTCAGTGGAAAGGCACATGAAGATGCTAGTGTACACTTGTAGAATTTCTTAGAGATTGGAAGTACAATCCGCATCAACGGAGTTGACAAAGACGTCATACTGCTTCGCCTCTTTCCATTCTCACTAGAAGGGAAAGCAAGGAAGTGGTTCTACACCCATCAAGATAACATCAACAACTGAACGAACTTGTCAGATGCCTTTCTATCAAAGTTTTTCCCTATGGGTAAGACAGCTGCCTTAAGAAGAATATTGTCAGTTTCCAATAGCAGAAGACAGAAACCATTTCAGAAGCATGGGAGCGTTTTCAAGGATACATATCAGATTGTCCTCACCATGGAATAGCTAGATGGTTACTTATGCAGACCTTCTACCATGGAATAACCCAGAAGGCTCGTGAGTGCCTAGATGCATCTGCTAAAGGATCATTCTTGGAGCTTACAATTGGAAAAGCAAAGAAACTTTTGGATAAGATAGCAGAAAACCAAAGCTGGTTCCAAGATGAAGCTCAATAATGTCATCAAACTAAAGAAATACTAGAAGAAGTAAATGCATTATCATCCAAGATGGAAAATTTGCTCCATTGGATTGACCAGAGGGCCAAGTTCAAAGAAGATCAAAGGGCCATTGAGACAGCATACAAATATCAACCTACTTTGAGTCAACCCAATAGCAAAGGTATGAATTCAGGTGACACTTTCAAGCAACTTTCATTAAAAGAGATAATTGCTCAACAAACCAAAACTAATGATGAAGTTAAACAAAGGCTAGATACAAATGAATCATCTCTAAAAGATATACACAATAAAATGGATTTTCTATTAACTGCCTTTGATGAACAAAACACTCTTCATAAAAGGGTAGAGCTTAAATTAATAAAGCTAGCTGCTGCATTGCCTGAAGCCACTAACATTGAGCAGGTAAAGAATATAACTACTAGAGGAGGCAAAGCCACCAGGGATCCCCCATACCCAAAAGAGAAACAAAGAACATCAGCACCAGTGCAACCAGCAGTGATAGAAGAAGAAAGCCCAGTCGAAGCAGAAGATCTGCTACAACCACCAAGTACTGGGGAAATGAGGAAATATTTTACGATACCAACTATTTGCCATTTCCTAGAAGAAACAGAGGACTGCAGTCGGATGAGCAGTTTGGTAAGTTTGTAGAGGTCATTCAGAAATTATATGTCAACATACCTCTACTTGATGCCATACAGGTACCTACATATGCAAAGTACATCAGAGATATTCTTAACAAAAAGAGACCACTGCCCACCACTGAGGTTATCAAGCTGACAGAAGAATGTAGTGCGGCCATGCTCAATAAACCACCAAGGAAGAAGAAGGATCCAGGATGTCCCACCATTGATTGCTCGATCGGAAACCAACACTTCAATAATGCACTTGGTGATCTTGGAGCAAGTGTCAGTGTGATACCAGCATCAGTCTACAAGAAGCTTGAGCATACGACCCTAGAACCAACATCAATGTGCCTACAACTAGCAGATCAATCAGTTCGACACCCGTTGGGCATCGTCGAAAACATTCCAGTCAAGATCAGAGATTTCCTTGTGCCAGTAGACTTCGTGGTATTGGACATGAGTCCCGACTCAAAAGTGTCTATCATCCTGGAAGGCCGTTTCTGAGCACTGCCAATGCCCACATCGATGTTGGAAAGGGAGAAATCAAGTTCAACATAAATGGAAATGAAGAACACTTCACATTCAAGCCCAGACCAGAGAGAGACTCTACAGTGAAGGAAGTTCATGAAGAAGAACCACTGGAGACACCATCTCCGGAGGAAGGTAATTCAGAAGATTAAAAGATTTAGAGGTCCAGCTTGGGGGACCTAAAAATCCCAAACCCTCGCCGGGAGGTAAATCGGTATTTATCCGTATCATTAATTCTCTCATATTTAATTCCTGCATTATCCATATTTATTCATAGCATTATTATAATAATCAAAAGCCCCATATAAATAATATTTATGGTGTGTGACAACCCATATTTATTAATTATTGTGGAGGCACAAAAAATATTTTCCATTATCATTTCAATAAGTTTCAATTCTCATAGATTTTTCCTGCATTATATTTAATTATAGCAACCTTCTAGAAGCATGACCCACAGTCCTTGGGTCCCACATGTCATACACCACACCTCATACACATCCCATCACATTATTTGATCCACCAACATAACTCCACTCACCAACACTTTTCCCCCGACCAACCACCACTCATGAACTATTATTCTACATAAGAGCCAAGCAAAGGAGGGAGTGCAAAAAAGGTAGCTAGGATGGCCACCAAAGGTTGGCGCCTGCCCACCTACAGAGGGCGCCCGCCCTGTGAAGTGCCCCTGGTAAACCAGGAACTCAAATGAGATACAATACTAGTCCCAGGAGGCTAGTAACACATTTATTACATCAGATAAGTTTTAGCGCAGTAGTCTCGTAAAGCGTGGACAAGGAAGACACGCTATAATAATAAGACACGAAAATACAACATAGGTCCAAAGGACCCAGAAACAAACGATATCGCAATCGAACATCTGACGAGTCCCAATGTCACATGCTTAGTTGGGTGCAGACACGACCTTACTCGAACGCCACTTCGGGATCGAAGTCCGGATCTTCCTCTGTTTAATAAAGCAAGGGTGAGTACAAAGTACTCAGCAAATCTAACCTTACCCTGCGGAAGGGGATAACAATATATATGCATATGGATAAATCAAGGATGAGGCTTAGTTTTATTTGCATAAAGCTATCTTTTTACACATGCAAGGTTTCATTTCACAAATACTATTGTAAAAGAACTCTTTTCCACATATGATAGTATTTCTGAAAATGGGGGTTTGATCACAATTTTAAGTGTTGTTGAACCCTTGTTCCCACAACACAATGGCAGTCAACCATTTATTTCCAAAATCACACTCACTCTCATGTTTTCACTCATCCCAACCCATCTAGTTGTTGAAACCAAACCATAACCCGTTCGAGACCGCGGACACGGCTATCTAGATAGATTTACACTCTGCAGAGGTTGTACACTTTTCGCACAAGTAGGATACCATAACTTACACCGTCGTGCAAGCACAGATCCATCAAAGTGATTACCCTCCATAGCTAAGTAATGGCGCTCACCACGGGAACACTAAGGCCACATCTCATGATACCACAATAATTCACAAAGCTCTCTTCATATATTTCCACAATTTCACATACATCACTTAGTATCCCGTTGCACACCTGCCTCCAGGTGATTGCCATACTAACTAGAGGGATTTAGACTAAGCCTTTCCCATGCAAGGCGAGTGGTTGTACGATAAATGAGTTAGGCAAGATGAATCATCAACTCAGTCCTTAATCGAGACAAGACGGATATCTTCACGCTTAACCCCGCAAGGTATAAGCCACAACACCAGGGCATCCCCAAAAGAGATCTCATCCGCCCCATCTCCATAGTAATCACATCTATAACTTGTTCATTAACCCTTTCACCATACCCACAATTTATTTTCACCACTCACACCTTTTACTTTTAAAATCATTATATTTGGAAAAATATACCGATGAGTATCCAGGATGAGTAACATGTCCTAAGCATACTAAATAATAATATTTCTGTCATAGCATATTATTTGTTCCTAGGTTCGAATAAGACAATTATCGGGTAATATCAATTCAAGGATGGCTATTCAACAGGTTTTAACTAAGCAGCAAAAATACTTCGTACATATATCGTACATGCAATATTTAAAACGGCTTCTACGGGTTATGTTTAAAAATAGAATCAATATGCATCAAAGGGGATCGGTTGGACTTGCCTCCGTCGGCGTCCTCGGCAAACTCCTGCTGACAGTCCGGGTCCTCGGTGTCAAACTCGCGGTACTCGTCTCCAACGTTCTCGTTTTCCGGCTCGTTCACTCCGTCAGCTAAAATACGCGACGACCGACACAGACAACAAGCTCAGATAAATAATCACATAATTCAAATAAGCTCTAAAAATCATGAAATTAATATGGGAGGTAGATCATGATTTTAGATGATTTTAGGAAAAAGAATTATTGAAATCAGAGTTAGCATGTGGTATTTGTAAAATGATCGAAATTTAATCATGCGAAAAAGACTAACGATGATTAAGGAATGGATGTTTCACGTGGGCATTTATTGGCTGGTAGTGCATGCATGCATGTACTATTTGGTGAAGTTAATGCTTATGGCCCACACATGCATGTTTAGAGAGAAATTAGCAGGGGTAATTAGAGGTCTTCTGTATGTCATGGTTCTATTCGTGGAGTTCTTGGCAGTGAATCGGTACAGACAAATACAAGAAAAAAATACAGGAAAAAATACTACAGAAAGACAGAGAAGAGCAAGGAGATGCTCATGAGCTGCTCACCTCGTCTTGCGACGACAGTCGAGCTCAGCTTGTGCGTATGGCCGTATACAGTATACGCGAAGTGAGAGTGAGTGAGCGAGTGAGTGAACATGCTTCTCGGATGGTGAGAGTGAGGACCCGAGGCTGGCTTTTTATAGGCCAAAGCGCTCAGCTGCGTGCCATTAAAAATGCTACTGTAGCGCATGGTCGGTGCCTAATTTGCATGCACGATGCATGCAAATGGACGGTGCCTAATCACCGTGTCCTTGCATGCAAGTGCATGCAAATGGACGGTGGCATGTCCTGCATGCATGCATGAGATATATATTCGTGTAGGTGCACTGCTATGTTCTCTTGCATTTAACTTTCTGGTACTCGCTGTTATTTGTGCGCGAAAAATATGGATGGATTAGATGGAGATACTATAGAGCTCAAATTATTTTATAGTTTTTGAAATACATTTTGAAAATAATTTTTAATGCGAGTGATTTTTGAATGTGAATTTTTGGGATGTTACAAACCTACCCCACTTAAAAGGAATCTCGTCCTCGAGATTCGGCTGGGTTCTAAAGTGGTGAGGAAATTCTTTTCTCAGGGCATCTTCTCTTTCCCATGTTGCTTCCGCTTCAGTGTGTCTACTCCACTAAACACGACAAATTCGGACTGTTGTCGTTCGAGTTTGCTTGGTGACTGTATCTAGGATTTTTATTGGCACTTCTTGATATCTTAGGTCGTCTTGTAAATCAACTGTGTCTGGCAATATTTGTTCCTCTGGTACTCTGAGACATTTCTTCAATTGGGAGACATGAAACACATTGTGTATATCTAACATTTCTTCATGTAGCCGAAAACGATAGGCTACAACTCCAATCCTCTGTAATACTTGATATGGTCCAATATACCGAGGTGCTAGCTTGCCTCTGACTTGGAACCTTCGAGTTCCTCGAATAGGAGAGACTTTGATATACACAAAATCTCCAACTGCAAAACTTAACTCCCGCCTTCTTTTATCAGAATAGCTCTTTTGACGTGATTGTGCCTCTTTCAATTTTTCTCTGATTTAAGCTACACGATCTTCTGCTTCTTTTATAAGGGCTGGTCTAAGCAAGGTTCGTTCTCTAACTTCTGACCACATCAGTGGGGTTCTACATTTTCTTTCATATAGGGCCTCAAAAGGTGACATGCCCAAACTAGCTTGGTAACTGTTATTATAGGAGAACTCTGCATAAGTTAGGCTTTTCTCCCAATCTTTACCATATGTGAGCACACATGCTCTTAGCATATCTTCCATAATCTGATTTATTCTTTCAGTCTGACCATCTGTTTGAGGATGATAAGCTGAGCTAAAATCTAGCTTGGTTCCCATAGCTTCATGCAAACTTTTCGACAACATAGAGGTAAATTGGGTACCTCGGTCAGATACAATCCTACTTGGCATACCATGAAATTTGACTATGTTATCCACATATAACTGGGCTAACTTGTCTCCACTATATTTGGTGCACACATGTATGAAGTGAGCAACCTTGGTAAGGCGGTCCACTATTACCCATATTGAATCATTTCCTTTCAGAGTTTTGGGTAATCCATTCACAAAATCCATGCCTATCTCATCCCATTTCCAAACGGGAATAGGCAATGGCTGGAGCAAGCCTGCTGGTTTCTGATGCTCTGCTTTAACCCTTTGGCATACATCACATTGTGCAACAAATCGTGCCACATGAGCTTTCATGCCATTCCACCAATATCTTTTTTTAGGTCCATGTACATCTTGGTGGCACCAGAGTGGATAGAATAAGCTGAGTTATAGGCTTCATCAAGGATTAATTCTTGAAACTTTCCCTCCTTGGGCACACAAATCCTGTTTTTATACCACAATGCTCCTTTGTTATCCACTCTGAAGTATGGAGCTTTATTTTCTCTAGTTTGCTCACGAATCTTCATCGGATCCTTATCCTTATGTTGTGTCTGCTTGATTTCTTCCACAAGAGTTGGCTGCACCATTAGACAGCCATTTTGAGGTTGGCGTACTATATGCATGTTCAACTGTGCTATCTCTTCTTGTAGGTGAGTGTTCTTAGGCACCAACTGCTGACCATATGACCTTCTTCTTAGGGCATCTGCTACCACGTTGGCCTTTCCTGGGTGGTAATGAATCTCAAGGTTATATTGATTAATTCTAACCATCTTCTTTGCCTTAGGTTCAAGTCTGACTGTGTGAAGATGTACTTCAAACTCTTATGATCAGTGTAGATTTCACACTTGTTTCCAATAAGGTAGTGTCTCCAAATCTTGAGAGCATGTACTATAGCTGCTAACTCCAAATCATGGGTAGGGTAATTTTGCTCATGAGGTCTAAGCTAACGGGATGCATAAGCAACCACTTTTCCTCCTTGCATGAGAACACATCCTAAACCTTGTCTTGAGGCATCACAGTATATGATGAAATCTTGGTGAATGTCTGGCAAAATTAAAACTAGTGCTGTTGTCAGTCTCTTCTTCAACTCTTGGAAACTCTTCTCACATGATTCTGTCCAAGTGAATTTCTTGTCCTTCCTAAGAAGCTCTGTCATGGGTATGGCTATCTTGGAAAATCCTTCTATAAACCTTCGATAATATCCAGCTAATCCAAGAAAACTTCTAACCTCACTCACATTGGTGGGTTACTGCCAATGGGAGACAGCTTCTACTTTCTCAGGGTCAACTACAACTCCTTCAGCTGTCAAGATATGACCTAGAAATGCAACCTTCTCAAGCCAAAATTCACACTTGCTGAATTTACAACTTGTGTCTTCTTAGCTTTTCCAACACTACTCTCAAGTGTTGCCCATGTTCCTCAGCACTCTTAGAGTAGATAAGTATGTCATCAATGAATACTACAACAAACTTATCTAACTCTTGCATGAATACCTTATTCATGAGGTTCATGAAATAGGCAGGGGCATTGGTTAATCTAAAGGACATCACTGTAAACTCATATTGTCTATATCTGGTTACAAAGGCTGTCTTGGGGACATCACTATTCTTGATCTTGAGTTGGTGATAACCTGATCTCAAATCAATCTTAGAGAAATACTTGGCTCCTTTAAGCTGATAAAAAAGGTCAGCTATCCTTGGTAGGGGATACTTATTCTTGATGGTGACTTCATTTAGGGACCTATAATCCACACACATCCTCATACTTCCATCTTTCTTCTTCACAAACAAGACTGGGGCTCCCCATGGTGAAGAACTAGGTCTAATATAACCTTTCTGCTGCAAGTCTCTTAGCTGCTCTTTCAGTTCAGCTAACTCTGCCGGAGCCATTCTGTAAGGTCTCTTGGCTATGGGGGCAGTCCCGGGGATAAGATCAATGATGAACTCTATATCCCTGTCTGGTGGCATTCCAGGTAGTTCCTCAGGGAATACATCAGGGTATTCTTGCACTATTGGTACTTCCTCTATGGTCCTTGCATCCAAGTTGAAGACCATTGGATTAACTTTAGACCCTCTGGTTTGGCATTTCACTTTAATCCCTTCATGGTTCACTAACGATACTTCCTTGGTTGCACAACTAATAATTCCATTGTGTCTGGTTAACCAATCCATTCCAAGGATAACATCTATTCCTTTGGACTTGAGCACTACTAAGTCTGCTAAGAAAACTACCCCACTTAGAATGATCCTTACATTTGAACAACCTAGATGACATTTGATGTCAGACCCAGGCGTTCGGGTTATTAGGGGTAACTTTAGTAGTACTGTGGGTATTTGATGCTTCTCAACAAAACTTGATGATATGAATGAATGTGATGCTCTAGAATCAAATAATACTGTTGCAAGTACTGAATCGACTAAGAACTCACCAAGTACCACTCCTGAAGCAGTCTGAGCATCCTGAGCATGAATATGGTTGACACGAGCTGTACCATAGGATTGTTGAGGTTGCTTCATCATCTGGCTATTATTGTTGGTGTTGCTATTGTTGCGAGGGAAACCACGGTTGACTCCAGACACTGTAGGTCTTGGTCCATTAACGGTGTGGGACTGAGTGGACACTGCTGGTGGGTTGTTCTTGTAGGGACAGTTGGCGATGTAGTGTCCAGTCTCATGGCAATTAAAGCAAGTCCTAACATTGTTTGTGACTTGACCAGTGCTGTTCTGTTGAGTCTTGCCATAAGTTTGATTCTGATAGGTTGTCTTAGGATGATATGATGACTGCATTTGTTTATTGGAGACACTAGCAGGAGAGCGAAACTGCATTGGGGCTTGAGTCCGCTGGCTTGGTTGGCTAAAGGTTTTTAGCCTCTGGGATCTAGCACCATCTTGAACCTTGCGCTCTAGAAACTTGCGCTTGTTTTCTTTCCTTTCTTCGGTTTTGGCCACATCAGTCAGAATGGTCCTGTTCATCAAGGTGTTGAAGTCTAGATAGATCTGTGGGGTCATGAGGGTTCTAAGCTCACAGGTCAATCCTTCTATGAACTTTGTCTGCTTCTTGGCATCAGTGTTGACCAATTCTGGGGCATAGCAAGACAACTCAGTGAATTGGAAGATGTATTCACTCAGAGTTTTATTTCCTTGCTTCAAGTTGCGAAATTCATCAGCCTTCAGCTTCATGATCCCATCGGGAATGTGGTACCGGCGGAATTCGTCCACAAATTCTTCCCATGTGATCGTGTTGGCATTGTCCACAGCTCCACTATAGGCTTCCCACCAAGAAAGGGCAATTCTTGTCAGCTGATGAGATGCTAGTAGAACTCTATCCCTTCCATCGCAGTGGATTGTGTCCAACTTCCTTTCAATCACCTTAAGCCAATCATCTGCTTCCATGGGGTTGTCAGATCCAGTAAAGGTGGGTGGCTTAAGCCTCATGAACTCAGTCATCTTATCTTGGACTTCGGCTCCACGGTTGTTCCTAGGGCGGTTCATGCCTTGAGCCAAGGTCTCTAGAAGGCGAGTCTGAGTTGCCATGACTTGTGCTAAGTCAATTACTGGAGGAGGGGGCAAGTCATCTCCTTCATTATGGTTCCTAGTCTGACTCACTTCATCTTCATGAATACCATCCACATTTGCATTGGCTTGACTTCCATTTGGATTTTGGCTTTGTCTACTAGCTGCACGACCACTTGGTTGAGAGTGGGTAGCTGGTTTGGGAGGCATCTATTGGTTAAGATGAGAAAGCATTAGATAAGGGTTAGATCTATTGAGTGATGTTGTTTTTTTTGTTATGGCGTTATATTTTAAAAAGGTGCAAGTTTTAACACTTGCTATGCCGTAAGGGAACAACATAGAGCACTCAATTATTTAGCACAACCAACAAGCACAAATATATATTTTGAATAAGAGGGCGGTGAAAGGTCCTAATATGGCTAGAGGGGGGGTGAATAGCCTATTTAAAAATTCTACAAGACACTAGAGCAAAGGATTAGTATAACAAAAGGCTTAAAGCAATTTTGCTCTAGCTCTACAAAAGTTGCAAGCCACCTATTCAATAATTCTAGTTACTATGATCACTAAGCACAAACAACGGCTAAGTCACTACTCTCTACAACTAGTTACAACCAGCTAAAACTAGGTACTACTAGTTACAACTAGTTTACAAGAAAGTAAAGAGATGAGTGATAATTATACCGATGTGTAGAGGATGAACCAATCACAATGTATATCAATATATTCACCGGGAGAATACCAATCATAATATTGACACCAATATTTTTCTCCCGAGGTTCACGTGCTTGCCGGCACGCTAGTCCCCGTTGTGTCGACCAACACTTAGTGGTTCGGCGGCTAATAGGTGTTTCACAAACCTAGCCCAACAAATGGGCGCCACAAGAACCTACCCACAAGTGAGGTAGCTCAATGACACGAGCAATTCACTAGAGTGACTTTTGGCACTCTGCCGGGGAATAAGCCCAAGAACCCCTCACAAATATCACCTTGATTGGGGGCGGACACAATCACCAAATCCCCTCACCAATCAACAAATCCACAACCATCTAGGTGACGGCAATCACCAAGAGTAATAAGAAATCCACAATCACAATAATCACCTAGTGCCACAAGAAAATGCAGTTTCAAATGCACCTAGGGTTACCCTCAATCCTCTCTCAGATGAGCACCAAGCTATGAGAGGGAGAGGAGAGGGAGGAGATGCTCACGAGCTCACTGGATCAATCACGCAGGCCTCTCAAAAATCTCTCGTAGGATTAGCACTTGGGAGAGATGGGAGAGGGGAGCTCGAGTTTTCTGTTCTCTGGAAAGAAAGAAGTGAAGCGTTCTGTATTCGCGAGAGAGAGGGTCAGGAAGTGGAGCACTCGGCATAAATTATTTGGCCAGCCAGCTCTCCAACGGGCAAAACAATAGTACCGTTTTCCACAACGGGCAGCAGCACAGGCATTGAGTGGCTCTCTGTATTTTCTCAGCAATGGGTCCCATCAATTAAATGAGCAAGTGGCAAAGAGCTGCAACCCTGCAGTCCATGCGCATGCACTCCTGCCACTTCTCCACTTCAAATGGGACGAGCTGCACAACAGAGCAAATTAGTACCTCCTTGTACTTGAGTGGACAACTCTATGAAGAGCAAAGGTCAATGGCTGCCTCCTTTTATTAAGGTGTGTTCACACTTGCATGCATGCATGCAAATCACTTTTCTCTTTCTCTCTTTCATTTATTAAGGCAAGAGCTCCACCACATGCAACGTATGCAAACAAAGTCTCTGCTCTGTCCTTCTTTCGAACAAGACAGAGAGCAGCCAACGTTTGTAAATTCTTACAGCTGGTTCCAACTAGCTGCAACTGCTTTCAGCTCTCTTTCTCCTGCATGCTTTTGGGCTGCACACTGGATTTGACTGGTTGCGACTGCCTCCAGTTACTTGCAACCACACTCATTTGCTTGCTGTTGAGCTGTGCACTGATTTCAACTGGTTGCAACTAGTCGCAACTGCTTCCAGCTTCTTGCAAAAATATTCACCCGCTTGCTGTTTGAACTGTCCACTAGTTTTAACTGATTGCAACTGCTTCCAACTTGATTCAGCTACTTACAAAAACTTTCAGTTTGTTTCAGCAGCTTGCAGTTCTTTTACGTCTGGACAGCAGCTCACATTCTATGAATTTTCAGCACCTTTTGAAGTAGCTAATTTCACTAAAATGTTCCAAAATAAATTGGACATTTAAATTAGCCTTTCACAAATATTTTTATAGGCTTTCTCAAGCAGCTCACCACGTCACTAAGCGCTAGGTAAATGCAAATGAGAAACATATTCAGTGGCACTAGATAACCATTGCAATTAAAGATTTCCCCTCTTTATAGTACGGTTGTCTATCCTAAATCCACTCACACCCACTAGGTGTCTTGAGTGGCAAAACAAAATGGCCCTATTAAAAATACCTTTGCCTTGAGCCCATTTTGTTTTTCTCATTCTTCTTTTCCAAGTTGGAGCACTTGAATATCATCTTTTGATCACCTCCATCACCATGACCATCATCTAGCTCCATCACTTGGTGTGTACCAACCTATCTTTATATTTCACTCATGACAAAGGTTAGTACACATAGGTTTCATCAATTATCCAAAACCAAACTAGGGCTTTCAATCTCCCCCTTTTTGGTAATTGATGACAACCTTTTCACAAAGATATTCAATAAAATTTTTAGATTCATGTTGCTTGCCCAAGCAATTTACCATGTGTAAAAGATATGGACAAGTTTCATAAACCCAAATTGGTAGCATTGGCTCCCCCTACATATGTGCTAAGAGTTTGGATTTGAAAGCTTGCACATATGCTTAGATAGGAAACATAGGAGACAATAACTACCAAATGATGCTAAGGTGTAAAGAATGGACCTTTGAAGCGTGATACCAATCGGAGTTGCCATTTGAACACCATCCTTAGCACCATGGTTAGTTAGATAGCTCTTGCAAACATAAACACTAGATACCTCGTGAGATCAATATTATAAACAAGGCTCTTGTACCACTTGTAAAACATAAAACATGCAAGGTACATCTAACTATCATCCTATACATGTTAGTTTTTCATTTCATCAATCAATTTACAACTAGCATACATCACACAAGCAAGGTATCAAAAAAAAATGCTATGCATGCAAACATATGTAATGCACATCCAAATGCAACATACAAGTTTATGAGCTTGCTCCCCCTACTTGTGTGCTTAAAAAAATTGATTCCCTTCTTTTAGGAAAACCTATCTTTGTGAATTACTTCTCCCCCTTTGTCATCAATGACCACAAAAGGTGAGCTCAAATTTTAGATAGGTTGTATGTGAAACCATGTTATGTAAGGATTATTTTGCCAAATTTGGTTCAATCTAGATTGCTTGTCTAAGATATTTAACTCGGTTTGATCCAATGACAAGCTTTTTCACACCTCATTTCAAGGGTTATCTTGACAATGTTGAGTTAAACACCTATAGCTCATTTTCTAGATCAAACACTAGGATTGCAAGCCCACAAACATGTCATATGCTACCACTAGATCATTTCAAACATAGAAGCAATAGTGGTACCATACAAGCATCAAATTCATTTTATTTTCATAAATGAGTCTAGGATATGTGAGGAATGACTAGATGCACTAAACAAGTCCTTAGCAAAGGATGGATGACATGTCAAATAATTTTACCTTGCTTTGCTCGAAGGTGAGGCATGTCATATTATGGGGTGCATCAACACATATTTGAGAAGTCAAGTATGTTCAATTCATTCCTTAGCTTGCAAAACCTCTTCTCATCAAGTGGCTTGGTGAATATATCGGCAAGTTGATCTTCAGTTCCCACACTCTCAATACAAATGTCCCCTTTTTGTTGATGATCTCTTATGAAATGATGACGGACATCTATATGCTTTGTTCTTGAATGTTGAACTGGGTTGTTAGTAAGCTTCACTGCACTCTCATTATCACATAGCAATGGCACTTGTTTGAACTTGATTCCAAAATCATTCAAAGTAGCCTTCATCCAAAGTAATTGAGCACAACAACTACCAGCTGAAATATACTCAGCTTCGGCGGTTGAAAGTGCTACACTATTTTGCTTCTTTGATGACCAAGATACAAGTGACCTTCCCAATAATTGACATGTGCCTGATGTGCTCTTTCTCTCAATTTTACATCCCGCATAATCACAGTCAGAATAACCAATCAACTCAAAATTTGCTCCTTTGGGATACCACAATCCAACATTTTGTGTATGTTTCAAGTACCTCAATATTCTTTTTGTTGCCTTCAAATGACTTTCTCTTGGTGATGCTTGAAATCTAGCACACATGCATACACTAAACATCACATCCGGTCTTGATGCAGTCACATAGAGTAGGCTTCCAATCATAGACCGATATAACTTTTGATCCACCATGTTGCCACTAGCATCACTATCCAAGTTTCCATTTGTCCCCATAGGTGTACTAATAGCTTTAGCATCATCCATGCCAAACTTTTTGAGCATATCTTTAATGTACTTGCCTTGACTCACAAATGTACCATTCTTCATTTGCTTAATTTGAAGACCAAGGAAGTAACTAAGCTCTCCAATCATGGACATCTCAAACTCTTTTGCCATCATATTTCCAAATTCTTTACAAAATTCTTGATTGGTTGAGCCAAATATAATGTCATCAACATAGATTTGCAACACAAATAAGTCCTTGCCTATCTTTTTAGTGAAGAGAGTGGTGTCAACCTTACCCATAAGAAACCCTTTAGAGAGTAAGAAATCCCTTAACCTCTCATACCATGCTCTAGGTGCTTGTTTCAAACCATACAATGCTTTCTTCAACTTGTAAACATGGTTGGGCTTCTTGTCATTTTCAAAACCGGGAGGTTGCTCAACATAAACCAACTCATTTATGTACCCATTCAAGAATGCACTCTTCACATCCATTTGATATAACTTGATATTATGAGCACAAGCATAGGCTAACAAGATCCTAATTGCTTCCAATCTTGCAACCGGGGCATATGTTTCTCCAAAGTCAAGACCTTCAATTTGTGTGTAACCTTGTGCTACCAATCTTGCTTTGTTCCTAATCACTATCCCATCTTGATCTTGCTTGTTTCGAAAGACCCATTTGGTTCCAATCACATTATTATCCTTAGGCCTCTCTACTAACTCCCATACTTGATTTCCAGTAAAATTGTTTAGCTCTTCATGCATAGCATTACCCAATCAC
>NC_012870.2:39575473-39576938 GCF_000003195.3 Sorghum bicolor | reverse complement strand
ATCACATAGCTTTCTTCTTTGAGCCCACAATTGGTGCACCAATGAACTTAGGTTGCACCCCATTAACACCTTTGGTAAGCATATAACAAGAATCAAATTTAATTGAGGATACATTATTTGTTTTGTTCTTGTTCTTGCAATATTGCTCTATGTGCCCAACTTGCTTGCATCTAGTGCAAAACCGACCATTGCCCTTCACAAAGCTAGCTTTATGAGTAGCAAAGGCCGCCTTGCCTTTCTTGGGGGTATAGCCTAATCCCTCTTTGTTGAGAGAAAACCTTTGGCTACCCAAGCACTTTAGCAAGCGGGCCTCACCACCATAGGCATTGCCTAAGGCGCGAGTGAGCTCATTGACCTCCTTCTTGAGGGTCTCATTTTCATTAATTAATGTGGCATCACAAGTGAAACCATCACTAGTAGATGAGGTAGAAGTGGAAGTGCTGCAAGAAGAGTTAGTGGAGGCAATAATAATAGGCTCAAAGAAAGATTCATTAATTAAATCACAAGTAGAGCCCTTGTCACAAGTCACAATAACTTCCTCCTTCTTAGCTTGCTCGAGGAGTAAGGAGTGAGCCTTTTCAAGCTTATAGTCAGCATTGCTAAGCTCCTCATGGTCTTCCTTTAGACTCTCATGAGACGCTTGGAGCTCATCAAAAGATTGCTTAAGAGCTTTAAGCTCTTTCTGCAACTCTTTGCACTCCTTTCTCTTCATCTCAAGACATGTGTGGGCATTTTCCAACATGTCCATGAGTTCCTCCTTTGACTCATCATCACTATCATCATCACTCCTACAATCATCACTTTCACAATCATCATCACTTTCATCATATTGTACCTTAGTGGGTTTAGCCATGAGGCATGTCGAAGGAGTGTTGAAGAGAGAAGTCTTGTTGTTGATGGCGATGCTTGCAAGTGCCTTCTTCTTGGATTTCTTATCATCATCATTACTAGAATCATCATTATCCGAAGAAGCATCACTATCCCAAGTTACCACATAGCCGCCACCCTTTTTCTTCTTTTGGAATATCATTTTCTTCTCCTTCTTTTCTTTCTTTTCCTTCTTCTCATTCTCATCATTATCACTATTATATGGACAATTTGCTACAACATGATCCTTGCTCTTGCATTTGTAGCATCTTCTCACATATTCTTTGCTCTTATTTTGATCTCTTCTTTTTCTTGCACCATAGCCCTTCTTTTTCATAAATTTGCCAAATTTGCGCACAAAGAGAGCTAGTGCTTCATCATCAATGTCACTAGCTTCCTCATCTTCACTTGGTTCTTCTTTCTTTGCTTTGCCCTTGCTCTTGAATGAACTAGCCTTGAATGCCACACTTTTCTTTTTCTTGTCTTCATCCTTCTTCTCATCTTGGTCAACCTCTTCCCTTTCTACACGGTATGTCTCTTGTGTCATGACATCACCTAGTACTTGGGTAGGGGTTAGTTCTTTCAATCCTCCTCTTAT
>NC_012870.2:39573128-39574549 GCF_000003195.3 Sorghum bicolor | reverse complement strand
TTTCTTGAGCACCACTTGTACTAGCTTGAGATATATCATGAGAACCACTAGCTTTCACATTTGAGTTAGAGAGCACTTGATTTTTGTCATCTTCAACATCAATCATCTCTCTAGGCCTTATATCACCAACATCCATGGTCTTCATAGCATTGACCAATTGAGTACCTCTCACATCATCTAGATTCTCATCTTCATCTTGGGAACCATTTGTTTCATCAAATTCAACATCATGAACTTCCTCAAGAGTACCATTAGCCAAATTCCAAACTCTATAAGCCTTACTAGTAGTGGAGTAACCAAGCAAGAAGCCTTCATCACATTTCTTCTCAAATTTGCTCAATCTAGTGCCTTTCTTCAATATATAGCATTTGCAGCCAAAGACCCGAAAGTATGCAATATTGGGCTTTCTACCATTCAAGATCTCATATGGTGTATTCTCCAACATAGGATGGCAATATAGGCGGTTGCTATAGTAGCAAGCCGTGTTGATAGCTTCGGCCCAAAAAGAATGACTTACATTGTATTCACTAAGCATAGACCTTGCCATATCAATCAAAGTTCTATTCTTTCTCTCAACAAGGCCATTTGATTGAGGAGTATACTTAGCCGAGAATTGATGCCTAATTCCAAAATCATCACATAACTCATCAACTCTTGTATTCTTGAACTCACTACCATTGTCACTTCTTACTCTCTTGATGGTTGTTTCAAACTCATTGTGAACTCTTTTGACAAATGATTTGAAAGTTGCAAAAGCATCACTCTTATCAACAAGAAAGAATACCCATGTATATCTTGTAAAATCATCCACTATCACAAAGCCATATTTATTTCCACCAATGCTAGTGTATGTTGTTGGCCCAAATAAATCCATGTGCAATAGCTCAAATGCCTTAGATGTGCTCATGATGCTCTTCTTAGGATGTGTGTTACCAACTTGCTTTCCGGCTTGACATGCACTACATAGCTTATCTTTCTCAAATGTGACATCTTTCAAGCCTCTAACTAGATCATGCTTTATCAACTTGTTCAATTGTTTCATTCCAACATGACCAAGCCTTCTTTGCCATAACCAACCCATGCTAGATTTAGTGAGCAAGCATGTTGATAATTGAGTTTCACTAGCATTGAAATCAACCAAGTATAGATTCTCATATCTAAATCCTCTGAATATCAAGTTAGAGCCATCTACACTTATAATCTCTACATCATCCACACCAAATATGCACTTGAAACCAAGATCACAAAGTTGAGCTACTGACAATAGGTTGAAGTTCAAGCTCTCTACTAGTAGCACATTGGAAATGCTCAAATCATTGGATATTGCAATCTTACCAAGCCCTTTGACCTTGCCTTTGCCATTATCACCAAATGTTATACTATGAATTCCATCATTATCATTTGTGTGATGAATGAACATC
>NC_012870.2:39213895-39218047 GCF_000003195.3 Sorghum bicolor | reverse complement strand
AAAAACATAGATTTAAAGTTACATTAAAAACTTTGTATTAAAGTATACTATATTATATGTTCATTGTGTAGGTCTACTCATTGGGAGTCCAACAAAATTGGATTTTATATTTTATGATTTTTCTAGGATATGTTATGATTTTTTAAAGATTCGGTGGAAATAAATAAAAAAAGACAAAACTGCTCTTTAAAATCACTCGAGATGGTTATTTGACCGGTTTTGAAAAGTTCAGAGGATAGAATATTTGGTTTATAGTTCGGAGGATGAAGTAGATTACACTGGATAGTTGAGGGATTATGTAGACTTTTCCTATCGAATTTCGAGTTTGGGATCTAGATGACTTTGCCATATAAGTTTAGGGAACACTCTTAATTTTACTGAACAATATATCTCAGTTATCCATTTATTATTATTATTACTGGGATGATCTAACCTGATAGCATTTTGAAGAGATTGATTTGGATTACATTGTGCAGAATCGGTCAAGCAGTTGGCTCTCTCTTAAGGCGATTAGGAATTTCATACCAGGGGGATGAGTCTCATGGGAGGATGAGGATCAATGGCCTGACGTTAAGGAGGTGGTTCAATCCAAAACTGAATAACAAATCCTCTGCTGCGGCGGCTGACTTGCTTCCACTGCCTTCGCGGTTAGCCAAAGGGATTGCTGGTCAGCAACGCGACATTAGAAACCTTTCACTCGAGTAGCGGACTAGTACTACACGGCTATCCTGCAGCAACCGATCTTGTGGCCCGTGCGATAAGAAGCGTCCAAGTTTATTTTTTTTTAATTTTGTTTGATAGTTGATGTGCGAAGAGTTTGTTCGGTGGAAGGAAATACATAATCCATCAATCTGTAAAGACATTATTCAAAAGAAAGATATACATGATACATCAAACTTTTGTATAATCATGTCACCTAATGGGATTTTCCCCTGAACATAATATACGTATACAGTTACATATTTGTACGTTTGTGGGTGCATTCGCAGCCGTTCCCGTTGATCATACAAGAGGGGGCACAATTGTGTCCTGCTCGGTGGATTTCTTCATCCTGCAGGACGTGGAAATTTACACAGCACTCGATCTCAGTCAAAATCAAGAACAAAACTGCAGAATCTAGACCTTACATTACATGAGCCTACGGACCAAGATGCAGAAAAAATGATGTTCTTAGATGAGATCAAATGGCTTTCAGACCTACAACGAAACCAAAATGGCTGCTACTTAGAGTCAAATCGGTGCTGGATGACCTTGAGCTCAAGAAGCTTCACCTTCATGGACGGTGATTTACCTGGACAAACGAGACAAAATCCAATCACGACCAAGATAGACCACATCTTCTGCACCAAAGATTGGGAGTTGGCAAACACAGATTGTTCTGTTCAGGCAGTCAGCACCTCCATGTTTGATCATTACCCCATGCTAGTCACTTGCTCACTCTTTTGACATATAAACAAAGGATTCAAATTTTAATCCTTCTGAACATGACAGGTTCACTCGAACGATAAGATCAGAATGGTACATAGAACATTCGAGAACAACCCTACTGTTAAAGGCTTTGAGTAAAAAAAATGGTGGGCATGCTGAAACAATAGGCACACATTGCAAATGAGATCATATTTAGGCTAGACCAGGCACAGGAACAACGCCATCTGACTAGACTAGTGATGTGTCATCGTTGAGAAAACTAGCCAAGCAGAGGGTAGTGAGGCTTGCAATGGTAAGGCGAACTCAAGTGAGGCAACAGTTGTCGGAATATAGCTAGGTGACACCAACACCCGACTGTTCCATCTTAGGGCAAATGGGTGGAGATAAAAAAAATTCATCCGGCTTTAAACCATGAGGACCGCAACACACCAAGACAAGGCTGCAATTCTTTGCAACAACTACTCAATGCTCTTCATGATAGTGCAACCAAGAGTGACATCTGTCAATGGGACCTCCTTGAATTGCAGTCACATGACCTCTTGCACATGGAATACAAACTTTCGTAGGACAGCCAAATGGGTTGCGTTTGAGGCTCAAATGAGAAAGCATAGGCCCATCAACTTCATTGGCCTCTTCTATAAAAGAAGTTGGGAAATCATGAAATCGGACCTCCTCAATGCACTTCACCAACTCTAAAATCAGCTATTTTGTATTGATACCCAGAAAAAGAGGGAGCTCATGCGGTATACGTCCATAAGCCTGTTGCACACTATAGCTAAAATCATGTGCAAGTTACTGCCATCAAGCATGGAAGTTCCCTCAGTTACTCTCCCAAAGCCAAAGATCCTTCATCAAAGTGCGTAACATCCTAGACAATATCCAAGACATACAAGGAGTTATAAATCACTTCCACAAAAGCAAGACACTAATGATGTTTGTCAACCTTGACATTGCTAAAGCATTTGATAATGTTCAATGGGTTGGGATTGTATGCTGTAGCGGTTTGACTTTAGATAGAGATGGCGTGACTTTGACTTTGGTAATCTAGACAACAAAACTGTCTAGAGTGTTGTTGAATGGCCAACCAAGGAATCCAATTAAACATAGGTGAGGTTTGCAACAAGGGGACCCTGTTGAGGAAATATGGTCGACAGTCTACCGAGGGGTATGACGGTAGTAGATTAGGTGGAGGTGTCGAGGCAACAAACTAGATGGTGATGCAGACGAACACAAGAATTTTTATCCAGTTTCGGCCACCGTGAGGGCGTAATACCTACATCGTATGTCTAGTTTGTATAGTTGTATGATATGAGATAATTTTTGAGGGGGTCCCTGCCCGCCATATGTAGTCCACGGAGCAAGGATACAAATCTAGAAACTAGTCCTAGTCGGTTATAATTGCCATATCAGCTGAAGATAAGGCTTCCTATTCTAACCGACCAGGATCTTCTTTGATCATTAAGTAAAATATATTGCCTTGCGCGAGACACCGACCAGTCTAGTGGGTCACGCGTGGTCTTCTGGTGAGTTGGGCCATCCGGTATGGGCTAGCCCATGTCCAGCCATGAGGGTATAGGGGTTTATACCCAACAACTACTCCCCGAGCTCCATGTATTATGATGCGACATGCCATCTTGAGTTTTTTCGTGCAGTGAGGCATGAGCTCTTTTTATCTCCAACCAGTAGGAATGTTGTTTGAGTATATGCAACAGTGTTTCAATCAGTTCACACGATAGTCGACCATCGTTGACACCAAATAAGTAGGATGTTCGAAGAATGTATTGTGCTCTTGAAGAAAAAGATTTCTTTTCTAGTGTAGTGTGCCCACTTTATTTTGTGTGAAGAAAAACAATGGTATCTTGTACAAGTGCGATTTTAATCATCAGAAGCGTAGGGGTCAAAAAAGCAAGCACATTCACCGCAAGGTGCAGTGTGCCCACTTAGTCCCCGAGCCTGGTAGTAGGTGACATAGAAACATAGTGCTAGGTTCTAAAAAGAAAGAATCCTCGTCATGGTTGAAAAATTCAATCGTTGTACGGGTGATATGAGATGCTGAAGGGTCGAGATGGCAGACTAGAGGGGGGTGAATAGTCCTTTCTAAAACATTATCGCGCTGACTAAACAAAACAAGTGCGGAATTAAAACTATCGGTCTAGCCAAGACTACACCCCTCTAGCTATGTTTTCTAGCACCTTGTGAAAGATCCTAAACAAGCAAACAAGGTGCTTCCTTAGCAAGAGCTCACCTAACCAAAACTAGGAGCAAGGTCACACAAACCTATGTCACTAGTACATTGCAAACCGGGGAGCTCCTACACAACTAGTAAGCAAAAGCACAAAGCTCTTAAGCTCACTAGCAATGCTCAATAACAAGGAAACCAATGCCAAATTAAAGAGTGCAAAATCTTAGCTACACAAACTAAGAAAAGTGACTAACAAGATTACACAAACCAAATTAGCCACGCAAGAGAACTACTTCTAGCTACACAAGCAAGAAGATAACTAGCAAGCTATGCAAGCTAACTAATTACAAGAGCAATTACACAAGCACAAGTATATGAATGTAAATACAAGCTTGTGTTAGGGACTTAAAAACCAATAGGAAGAACAATGTTGACATGATGATTTTCACCCGAGGTTCACTTGGTTGCCACCAAGCTACGTCCCCGTTGAGACAAGCTCCAAGGTTGCCGCCAGTCCTCTTGCTAGTGGTGACCCGCAAGTT
>NC_012870.2:39168643-39213514 GCF_000003195.3 Sorghum bicolor | reverse complement strand
ACCAAAACCCTCTCTACCCTAGGAACTCCACCTCCTTTGCAAATGTGCTAACACCACCAAGTGTACACCACCATGAGAAAGTGTGTTAGCATTTTCACAAACATTTTCTTCGAAGGAGTTAGCCTCTCAACTTGCTGCGCCACTCGATCCTAACATGTATGCAAAGTTAGATCGCTCAAGTGGCACTAGATGACCGATATGCAAACAAGTTTGCCCCTCTTGATAGTACGGCCATCTATCCTAAATCTGGTCATAAACTTCTCTACACACCTATGACCGGTGAAATGGAAATGCCCTAGGTTCTACCTTTGCCTTGCGCTTTCCATTCCATCTCCTCTGATGTTGATGCAACACATGCACAAACAAATCACCAAATGATATGATCCACTTCATATCATTATGTGACCGTATTGGTTCATCGATCTTGACCTCACTTGCTCTTCACCGTTGCCTCGGTCTATCGACACCAAGTCTTGCTCAAGCTTCACCGTCACACGCGGTCCCTCACTTTAAAGCCTCAAACTTACCCTTCACTCTTGCAACCGGTCCATCAAGCCAAGCCTCATCTTGATCCTCTCCATGTTGGTCACATGACTCCATGTCATGTCTCATATGCAATGAGCTCCTCCATCATCACATAATCACCTATGGACTAATTTCCTGTGTATCTCACAAAAACACTATTAGTCCACCTAAGTTGTCACTCAATTACCAAAACCAAACAAGGACCTTTCAGATGCACCGGTAGATGCATCGTACTGATGTAGCCCTTGAGTTTGTTGGAAGTCAAGGTATGAGCCTCATAGCAAGGTCTAAAAATGCCTTGAACCCATGGAGAAAATAGGTCGGGTAGATGAACAATGGAACAGTGCTCGAGGTTGGCTCGAGTGGTCTTAGACACAATCCGCAAGCTCCGTTCACAAACTCTTGTAAAAAATGACATGTGACTGTGCATGAGCTCTGCTCGTAAGCCACGTGTAGCCATGTTCAAGCTTTACTTTAGGTCTGGAGCAGTTTCCCAAATGCTAGTCAAGTGATTAAAGGTGTACTTCTCGAGCTATGCTTGTGAGGTCGAGGAAACAGTCCCCAAGCTCTGCTCATTAGGCACATGAAACTGTCTGCAAGCTCGGGTTGTGGGCCACATGTGACTATATGCAAGCTCTTGTCGCAAGCCACATGTGACCGTCTATGAGCTCAGCGCCAGGTCTAAAGCAGTCCCGAGGCTCGACATCCAAGGAGTATTGAGGAGTCCCTGAGCTCTACCATGGGACACGTTTTGGAGTCTCATAAGTTCTAATCGTGGGGCCCAACTATGTCTTGGCTGGAAGTCTTGAATCTTTTCATCTTCCGTTGCTATCGTCATCTTGATCTTTTAAATTATGATGGGTCATGCTACCAGTCGTTAGGACTGGCAAGAGACACGACCTTTCAGCTCTAGTATTGTCTTGTCCTGTTATGTTAGTGGGATATTATGTGAACGCAAGTCTTGACGACACTAACATAGGCCCACGACATGGTGCAAACGAAGAGGCGGCACTTGGAATCGTTCGGTATGAACAAGAGTGTTTTAACTATGGGCGTAATTACTAGCAGTAGTGGGGAAGTGGAAGCATTGTGCGTGGTGGCGCATGCTGCACAATTCCCCAAAAACCCTAGGACCCAAGAGGTCAGCCCATAGAGTACAAATAACCATACAATGACTATCACCCCTTTCACCTTGTAGTTGCCATCACATCATCTTCTTCCTTGCTCCCGCATCCCTGCTCTCACACAGAGATGTGTGGTCGACCCAAATCCACACCACGACAATTTTCACATCTGCTCTAGGCTTAGTGTTTGCACGGAATTGGAGTCACTTGCTTTCCATCAATGAATCACTGGAGAAGCTAGTAGTTGACGGAGTGTTGCTGCTATGGAGTTTGGTGGACTGGCATGCATCTTTGTGGAGATGACCGACACACTTGGGAGATGGTAGTCTTTGAGGACTACTTCTACTGCGGGTTTGGCAATCCTTGCCATCCCTTCCTCCAAGATCTCATGGAGTACTATGAGATTTGTCTCTGCAATCTCCATCCAAATTCCATCCTCTTCATTTCCATTTTAATTGATTTGTATGAGTCCTGGCTAGGGATCTAGCCCACTTCAATCTATTCCGCCACCTCTATTGCTTGAAGATGAAGGGGTGCTAAGAGGCTCAAAATTCAATGAAGGCATGTATCTCAGTCTTCATGATAGGGTGCAGGCCTAGTACCTAAGGCTGCCGCTGAGTAGCTCGCTCTGGACTAGATGCATAAGTGGTTCTAGATCTAGTGGGAGGTGGGCTACACGGTGGCCATTGACAATTAGGTGCCAATCCATCGAGACACTGGGTCAGAGCAATCGAGCGCTGAGGAGATGAAGGATGTCCAGGTACTACTAGGGCTATTTGATGGTAGGTGCTTAGACGGGGTGATGGCGGTGACCAACTAGTTGCTAAAGCGAGTGTAACCTTACAAGGTCAGGGTGCACCCAATGTACAAGTATGAAGGGCACCATGACGCAACACATGACTCACTGAAGGAGCTACGAAGGAAGAGCTAAGGGGCCATCTAGCGAGCCTACTCGTGATGACGGGCTACGAGTTCCTGTCAGCTGCTCAGGCTCAAAAATTGTTTAGCCTTAGCAACTCACCACTATAGGTAAGTATGTGAATCTTGTATAATGAATCTTAATGTACACCAATTGTTCCTTATTGTTATGTTGTCTACTATCTATATTAGGATCATGCTCAGATCTTTGTATCTGTGGCGCCCGTGGTGTGTTGAGCTTGGACTGGGGCCGACAAGGGCATCGACGGTATGAACATGGCTGCTGGTGGTGAAACTACTAGTGTTGTTGAGGCTAAAGCTACCCTATTGACCTGAATGGCCTAGAAGGTAGTCGGGAAGTGTCCAGCCTCAGGGAGCCAAGGTCAAAGAAGAAGAGCAGGTCCCAATGAATAGGGGGCCACTTAACATCCATGATGATCTGCCGAAGGAGGAGGAGGCAGGTGGCATGGCGATCAGGGAGAGCCACAAGTGTTGTCGGCTACTTGACAACTAGTCCGGTGACAATAAGGAGATGACTCCAACAGGGATGATGATACCTCATGCCGCTAGCCTAGCATAGAAGACCACCCCACTGACGACAAGGTTGGTGGTCGCACCACTGCCGCTAGTGGGAAGGAAGCTGATGCCGCCGCGTAGAGAGGCGACTTCGGTGCTAGAGGAGTCGGTCCATCCGCTTCTAGAGGTGACTGAAAGCCCTAGTTTGGTTTTGGATAATTGATGAAACCCAAAGTACTAACCTCTATGCTAAGTGTGTGTAGATGATATGAGGTTGGTACATGCCATGTGGTGGAGCAAGAGATAATCATGGTGATGATGGTTATGACCACAAGATGATCAAGTCCTCAACATGGAAAAGAAGGAAGAGAAAAACAAAACCCCATGGATTTCAAGGCAAAGATATTGTTTAGGATTTTGGTTTTGGTGATCAAGATACCATATTCACTATTGTACCGGTGGAAAGTTTGGCAAAGTCGCGAGAGTGTTTCTCACTAAGAAACACTCACCAAACACTAGACTTGGTAGCATCTAATGCTGGTGTTGACGGTCGATAACGTCAACTTTTATTAGAACTTTAATCCCGAAGGAGAACATGAAAACACGCTAGTCTAGGGTTTAAACTAGCAATTTCCATGAGTTTTGCATATTCTGTATTTTCCAGGGTCTATTTCCAAAAAAGCTGAAAAGAGGGATTCAAGTGCATTTGGGGAGCCAGAGGCCGCCAGGTAGGGCCCACCGGCCCCACCATGGCGCCGGTCAGCGCCCCCCTGTTAGGGTTTTGGCCCCCCTTCTGGAAGCTTCCTCCACCGCCTCCGAGGAGTCATCTTGGCCCTTGGTTAAGTCGGTTTGATCCTGCGGCGCATGTCGATCCCACCAGGCTATAAATAAAGGGCCAGACCCCCCCTCCCTGAAGGCATCAAGTCATTTGGAGATCCATTCATCAAGAGCCTTCTATAGTTCATCAGAGCCTCTCTAGTTCATAGTTTTAGCCTAGTTAGATTAGAAGTATAAGACTTCTAGTTCTTCAGCGGGATCCGGAGCCTCTGGCGTGTGTCTGGAGCGACGAGTTCGGTATAGCTCTAGTACCTTTCTCTTATTGTATTCAATATTATGATTCAGGCAACATTATTCTTAATCTCTTATACATTCTTAATTGCAATAGTCATTGTTTGCTTTGATTATATGTCTAGGGTAGTTGGTTTGATCTTATTGAATTCATGTAATTGCTCGTATAGCGTTTACCCAATCAATTGGTCTGTAGATGGTAGAAAATATGTAGATGTGGTGTCTGGATGTCTTGTTTATCTGCGAGGGCACCCTAACATGTTGGGTCATGTGGTAGTCCGCGTAGGTGACAACTGCGTTGGTTCCACTGTAGTCCACCCCCCGTAAATAGGACAGCTTGGGCACGGTCACGAAGGAGGTGACGATTGCGTCTTAAAACCTTCATTAGTTGATGCCACTTTACATGTGATTATGATATAGGGTTGACTTAACAATGATTTCTAGATGTAATTGCACTATTTAGAGTTATTCATTGACGTAGTTATAGAATTACCTTAGTATTTCTTCCTGAGTTTATCCAATGGCTAGCTATTACTATGACTAGAAGAGCTCTGATATCTATCTATTTATGATGACTGATCATTATTTATCTTATATCTTTTATCAAGTGTCTTATCCTTGTTTTTAGTAGGATTCTAGTTACGGTTTACCGTTCACACCAATAGTATAAGGCAACGGATCTAGTGCAAACTTATCTCATGTGCAAACTGTGCAAACTCTAATCTGGACCACAGGATGTTGATCCAAGGGGCGCTAAGAGATTGGGTAATTTTGCACTTAACCGCCCGCTCTTAATCACACTTTTACAAATCCCTCATTCCACCTCTCTCATGCGCCCCCTTAGATCAACATCCTGCGGTCCAGATTAGAGTTTGCACAGTTTGCACGAGAGATGAGTTTGCACTAGATAGAATTCCATAGTATAAATTATAGTTATAAGTCCTACATATAGACCATCGCTGTGGATACGATATTTAAAACCCCCAGGTAAAATGTGACATTGGTACGATATCTGTGCGCTTGCGGATAATCTTACTTAACTCTTATTTGAAGGAATGTAGTTAATTTATACCAACAAGCATTTTTGGTGCCGTTGCCGGGGAAGGTAACTAGGCAATTAAGGAACATTGATAGACTTATACTCAATTATGTGATCGAGATAACCATTAACCCCTGCTCAAGCAGGATTACCCTTGTTTGTCTACTTTTATATCTTATGTAGGGTAATAAATGACCAGTTTATGACCTTCCGGCATGCCCCCACAAAATAAGAAGAAACATATCAAATCCAATGTTGGAGAAAGAGGTCGACGTCACATGACTTTAATTCATATCTCAAGTGACGGGAACAAAGATGTTGCATCACTCACAAATTCCACAATGTGAGTCATGGTAAGTATGATCAAATAAAGGTGAGAAAGTTTTGCTCATGGACTTCAACAATTATGAGTAGTTATCTTTTATATTCCACTGCATGTTTGCATTAATCCATATGTTCACACTATTTAGTTGAAATTTCCTCAGCCATAACTTGTTCCATTTCATATATTCATCTCACATGCATTATATAAAAAAACTCACCATGATCATGCTATTTTATCTCTATTTGAATAAATCTCTATAATCTTTCATGTCACCTTTGTTTGCTATAGTATATGTTTAGGTTTGGAGTAGTTTCATTTATCTCTTAAATAAAGTATGGTGCCTAGTTTAGGAGTGATGATCTTGCTATCAAAGGCTTTTAATTAGACGTGGTTAAAATGCCTTCTTTAATCAAATTAGACGTGGTGTCTAGGTTGATTTTTGAGCCGATAATATGTTGTAGTGGATACTGGATATTTTGTCAGACTAACCCCTGCAGGGAAATTTTGAATTAAATATGGGAAAGTCAATAGATAAGTTCACACCGAGGATGGATCAAGGCAGATGATAACTTTGCACAAAAAAGTCCATCTTGTGAGTAGTAATATTTATTTATCTTTTGTTACAAGTTATCTTTGCCTTGAACCAGCTAGATTGCAACAACAATAAAAAACACAATAGACACAATTTATGCTAAATAATCTTAAATCATATATCATCTTGATTAGCATAGAAGAAAATAAAAAAAATAAAATCAGAAAAAAAGGTATGGACAACAAAACCCATATTTCAATCTTGCTATTCCCTTGGGTATGTGTCCATTAACATTTTGCCGGAAAGAGCAACCTTAATCTATTGGAGAAGAAGTTTTCAAATGAGCATTATCACATCTCCAATAGACCCCAGCTCATCAACCGCAAATTAATCAAAGAAGTCAGGAAAAGGTTGATGAGTGAAGAGCATGTAATCTTCTATAGTTTTATTGAATGGTGAAAAGGCAAAGAATAAAAGGAAGGCCTTGCTCAGCAAGACCAGGAGCTCTCACCAACCAATGAACCCAAACCCTCCTCTTCCAAGTAAGTTCATCATCACTTACTTAGAAAGATGAAGATATGAGGTACGTTTGTCCAAGCCTCATGCAACATGTAACTACAATTAACATCTCATACCATGTTGCTAATTTGTCCTGGTCATTTCTACCCTACGCTATGCTCAAACATAACTTGCTAAAATATATATAATAAAATGCTCCTGTGGTTCACCATACATATTCTTGGTTCTATGTGAATAAATACCTTTAGTCTTGCAAACTTCCTTATTCTATTATAAGTATTCTTTAGAATATTACTTAAACATTACAAAAATCAAGCATACTTATATAAGAATTTAGTTGTACATATATACTAATCCCTCCTACTTAAGAAATGTTTAAATCATATTAGGAGACTATTCGTAGAATCAATTCAAGGTTAAGAGTATGCTTCAAAATAATATCCTTGCTTTAACCTTGATAAAAAAAATTGAAATAGTATTGAATCATTGAAAACATGAGCTACAAATCAATCTTCAACTCTTAGGCAAACACTATCCATACTTTGATAAATAGTATATTCCTTCAGGTATGTGTTCTCCATTAACCCCTTGCAGAAAAGACATAATGAGAGAAGCAGAAGGTCTGACGAGTGAGAAAGGAGTACAACATACGAGACAAGATGCTAATGAATAACCCATGATACAAGAAAAAAAGAGAGACTATTGAAACTCATCATGCTCTAATGAAGGTAACACCTTAAGATATGTGTCATTAATTTCTTCTTGATCTTGGTATGCAATAAATGAAAATACAACCATGTTACAGTTACAACTTAAATTGATCAACTTGATTAAACTCAACATGATTTGTTCTCTAAGTTTGTTCAAAGCGCTATTCTTGTAATCTCAGCCTTAACCGAGTAAGCTAGAAATACTTTGTCTATTATTTTGGATATATTATAAAGATGAATAGCCTTTCTAATGGTTAAGTAACTTATTCTTTATCTCACAAGTTTAAATATCATATTTATACTTTTGGTCCTCTCACCCATGAAAGGAATGAGCAATATGAATAATATCAATCTTATTGTGTCCAAGGTTAGAGGATAAATAAATTTCTAGTTATGTTGGTGTTTAACCACCAACAGAGCCCATGCACTTGATCTCTACCTTTTCTTTATGAAGGTTTTCAACTAGTAATAATGATGCACATAAGATTGGCTTTGAGACGCCTACAACAGAAAGAAATAAGGTGGCACCACTATTGGGAGCCACTAGTAGAGGCACCACCTCAATCCTTATCGTCAAGAGCAACTCAAAGTACTCAATGAACTAGTGCAATAAGTCGAGTTCGAAGGACTAAAAAACATCGAACCCTCGCCGTAAGGTAACATCGGTAGTTATATATATCTACTTCCTTACATTGTATGAGTTAATTTCTCTTTAGTATGTTTACTTTTCTATATTGGCAATGCATAGAAATAACAAAAATAAATAGTCTTGCATTAGGCTACATTCATGCATCTTAAAAAAATATTAAGCTCCATGTGAAACCCTTGTAGTGTAAAAGCTGTAGGAGTTCTCACTTTGGTGGCCTATAGAATAAAAATATATATCATGCATTTTCACTTTATGCATACAAACCCATAAAATCCAAAAATATTAACTGAGCATCCTGCTGCAATACTACTGTCTTGAAAATACTTTGAAACCACCACAACACCCAATCCTCCAAAAATGATAATCATTAACATTTTATCCTAATACTGTTCCATGAGTTTTGGTGTTTTGTGAGAGCTTTCTGCAAGATGACTCCAAGAGCCAAGGAATCTTCATCTTCATCACTTGAAGTACACCTTTCTAACATATAGCTGACCCCTATATGAATAAAGTAACTTCTTGGGTGATGAGATTGAAGTATTCCTGGCAACACTTGCTCTTATAAGCATGAGCTCCTCCATGAGGACAACTTAGCTTCAACGATCAACCATAAGCAAACATCTAGCTTGGGGGAGAGCATCCCCTAGTTATCAGCACGGTTAGAAGCGTGGGAGAAAGAGAATAAAGTTGAAGAGCTAGATCTAGAAAAGAGAGAAGCAAAAGAGACAGAAACGAGATAGAAGAAGGCACGTGACACATCACCATGAAACAGGGATTTGACTGAGGTTACCTCAGTCGATGAACCCACTGAGTAAGTGTTCCCTTCTATCTAAGTCCTGTTGGTAGACTTTAAATTCTGTACCCTAGCCATAATGTCAAAATGTTAGTTATCTAGTTAAGTTAGCATGCATTAGTAATTTTGCTTTAATACACCTAATAGCATATTTATTTCTCTTAGCATATTAAGACAAAATACAAACAAATATTTACTGCTTTAATTACTACATCATAAATACCAATCTCCATGTGAATAAACTTATGGTAACCACTTAGGAATATTTACAGTGGTGGCATAAAAAAATATAGCATTCATATTTAAATTCCTACATCATAAATAGAAAATTCAAAAAAATAAGAGAATTTTGTAATCCTGTTTAAATTAGACAACAATAAAGCTAGCTCATAAAGGAGATCAACTACTTTTTGGCTGACCGTTAACCCATCAACAAATTTGAGCCTCGAGTTTTGGTTTCTCTTTGTGGAGAGTATTTATGCAGGCATAACATCATAGCAAGGAGAGAGTCTATCAGTGGCACCCACCAGGTCCGCTACTGGTTAGCTCACTCTAAAGGACATCTACACCAAGTATTGCAACCATCCAGCTTGGGGGAGGAGCATCCCCTAGTTATTAGGTAATTATACCTATGTGATTTTGAATCTATATAGTCATAAAAATACCAAAAATATGTGGGCACATGAAGGTCCACATGTCATAGAGTCTTTTTGTGAGTTTATAACAAGTTAAGTGTCAAAGTCTGTTTAGAGTTAGTCTAAACTAGAGCTAAATAAAAATTCACGAACATTAAAATTTTGTCTTGGAGATGATGAATAGTCGTTGCTTTGTTGTAGTTCTTTACAAGTACCTAGATTTCAACGTTAGATTTTCTCGAGTTTTGGACATTACTGTTTTAATTTGAAGGTTTACTCTGAACTTGCAACTTGTGGAGGCATAAGTTTGAGCTAAGTCTAGGTAGTTGGTTGATATGATCATTGAAAGTCTGAGCTGCTATTTATCTTATTTCTAGCATTACTAAGTTCTAGAGATTTATTTTGAAAACCTGAAATCCAACATGATGAGCTCTAGTATGACAAGGTTGAATTCCTACCAAAGCCATATATAATATACATCTAGAGTTAGGAAAACTTTTTGCACATTTATGCTGCTTGCTTTGCATTGAGTTCAGTCAACCTTTGTAGTATACCTTATGAGAGTCTTGTCATGCTTTTAAGACCAAGATCACGTACACACTCCAGTTCACATATGCATTATTCTCCTACACTGGGAGTAAACACCAACATAAACCAAACCCATAGGACAACCTTTGTTTAATTGCTCTAAGTACTTATTGCTATCTCTCCAATTACCATATTGTATACAAAGGATGCATGTGGCTATGCAAAAGGAAAGTTATTGAAAAAAAGAGAAGAAGAGAAGAAAAGGGAGTAAAAGATGGACAAGTGTCCCAGTAATTAAAACAATGGGTACTAGATGCTCGCCTCCTTGAATAAAAAAAATAATAAATAAATAAAAAATAAAGATAGCCCATGTTTTCCTGCGAAAAGTTCCAAGATCAAAAGAGAGATTTATCTCAAGGAGCAAAAGTAGAAATAGAAATTGGCCACAAATACCACAGATACACCCATCCACCATATTCCATACACATGCACACGTTGGTTTGATTGTATGCCTCAATTCTCTATGGATCCATTAGTTGACTTTACAATACATGCATTGCAAGTATGCCTATCCTTGTTATTGGCACTCCTATAAGCTCTACCATATATATACCTTTAGCTATAGGAGAGATAGCATCATTAATGCCTCAAGAGAGAACCATAAATACCACATACATTGAGAGACTTGAGGGTGTCATACAATTAAGCTCTGAGTTTTATTCTGAAAACTTATAAAAAACTCCGGAATATTGGTTCTGCAAAGAATTTGAGACACAGTGCTTGACCTGATTGTTCTGTCTTCTGATTGCTCAAGACTCATGCAAAAGCTGTAAAGCCCCATGGTTAAGGGTAAAATGGGTAAGTTTGAAGATTAGAGCAGTTATTGACTAATCCGGAGGAGAATATTTGTTTAGGAGCATGTGTACTTGGAAAGAATGAAAACATTGTAGCAACTCTTGATCCAAATACATATACTGCTTAGACTTGGTTTGCCAAGGGACTGGCAAAAGGTAAGCTTGGGGGAATAGTTGACGGTCAATAACGTCGACTTTTATTAGAACTTTAAACCCGAAGGAGAACATGAAAACACACTAGTCTAGGGTTTAAACTGACAATTTCCGCGAGTTTTGCATATTCTATATTTTCTAGGGTCTATTTCAAGAAAAGCTAAAAAGAGGGATTCAAGTGCATATTTACCACAAAACTTATCCGCCACAAAAAAGATCACGAACAGGACGTGGGAAGATTCTGGAAGACACCGGAAGAAATGGGGAGCCAGAGGCCGCCAGGTAGGGCCCACCGGCCCCACCATGGCGCCGGTCAGCGCCCCCCTGTTAGGGTTTTGGCCCCCCTTCTGGAAGCTTCCTCCACCACCTCCGAGGAGTCATCTTGGCCCTTAGTTAAGTTGGTTTGATCCTGTGGCGCACGTCGATCCCACCGGGCTATAAATAAAGGGCCAGACCCCCCTCCCTGAAGGCATCAAGTCATTTGGAGATCCATTCATCAAGAGCCTTCTCTAGTTCATCAAAGGCTCTCTAGTTCACAGTTTTAGCCTAGTTGGATTAGAAGTAGAAGAGTTCTAGTTCTTCAGCGGGATCCGGAGCCGCTAGCGTCTGTCTGGAGCATGGAGTTCGGTATAGTTCTAGTACCATTCTCTTATTGTATTCAATATTATGATTTAGGCAACATTGTTCTTAATCTCTTATATATTCTTAATTGCAATAGTCATTGTCTACTTTGATTATATGTCTAGGATAGTTGGTTAGATCTTGTTGAATTCATGTAATTGCTCATATAGCGTTTACCCAATCAATTGGTGGGTAGATGGTAGACAATATGTAGACATGGTGTCTAGATATCTTGTTTATCTGTGAGGGCACCTTGACATGCCGGGTCATGTGGTAGTCCGCGTAGGTGACAGTTGTGTTGGTTCCTCTATAGACCACCCCCGGTACGTAGGACAGCTTGGGCGCGGTCGCGAAGTAGGTGACGGTTGCGTCTTAAAACCCTCATTAGTTGATGCCTCTTTACATGTGATTATGATATAGGGTTGACTTAACAATGATTTCTAGATGTAATTGCACTAATTAGAGTTATTCATTGACGTAGTTATAGAATTTCCTTAGTATTTCTTCCTGAGTTTATCCAATGGCTAGCTATTACTATGACTAGAAGAGCTTTGATATCTATCTATTTATGATGACCAATCATTATTTATCTTATATCTTTTATCAAGTGACTTATCCCTGTTTTGAGTAGGATTCTAGTTATGGTTTACCATTCACACCAATAATATAAATTATAGCTATAAGTCCTACATATAGACCTTCGTTGTGGATACGATATTTAAAACCCCCCGGATAAAATGTGACATTGCTACGATATCTGTGCGCTTACAGATAATCTTACTTAAATCTTATTTAAAGGATTGTAGTTAATTTATATCAACAGCTGGCCCAGCATTCGGTGTACAATGGCTGAGTAGCACATTAGAACTACGCGTCAGAGTGTCCAATGGGTGAGCGTCGGACGTGGCCTCAGCACCATTTCAATGTCTGGTGAAGTGGTGATGTCAGCAAGCATGTGAGTTAGCAACTTTGGCTGTGAGCATAGGACTCCAGGGAGCATCCACTTAGGATGCATCCAATGCTCGTGCGAATTGTAGGGTTCCCTAAATAGAGTCCGGTATGTAAGGGGCTTGTCTGGTGCATTGCACTTGACACATCCGATGCGTTGTTCCTGAGAAGTCAAATGTTTAAGTAAGTGTTGAAGATCAATGGGTCACATTTGACTGAGGACACGTCTTTGCAATCGTGGTCAGACGCTGAGGTCGTGTTCGACGCCCTGCGTTGAAGCATCCGATGCCCCCGATAGGGCAAGCCCTAAGAGCCTAATGGCTCTATTTGTTGAGGAGGCTTATAAATAGTTATTGGCTGGCTCAAGGACATTTCTCTAGGCTTTCTAGCATACTTGACATCCATGTGAGCCTAAGCAAACACCTCCCACTCATCCTCTTCATAGATTAACCATCTTTGTAAGTTTGAGAGTGATTCCAAGTGTATTTGCTTGAGTGATTACATCTAGTGGCACTTGGGGATCGATTTGGCTATGGTTTTTTGTTACTCTTGATGGTTGCCACCACCTAGATGGTTTGGAGCAGTGGAGGAGCATTAGCATGAGTTGGTGAATGTTTGTGGTCATCTCTCAGTGACTGTGAGGGGTTTTGTGCCTTCCCCGGTGGACCGCTAAAGGCAACTCTAGTGGATTGCACATGTAATTGGGCTACCTCACTTGTGGATAGGTTCTTGTGGTATCCTAGTGAGGACAAAGTTCGTGCAACACCTCTTAGCCACCGAACCACAAAGTGTTGGTCGACACAACAAGGACGTAGCGTGCCGACAAGCACGTGAACCTTAGGAGAGAATATTTGTGTCCATCTCTTGTGATTGATTGGTCTTCATTATATTGATTGGTTCACATGCCTCTATATGTTGGTATAAAAGTCCATTCCTACTCCTTTACATTCCCACAAACTAGAGTAGTTTACTTGTATAGACACTTTAGGTAGCTCCCTAGTATAAGTAGAGACATAGCCTTTGTGTGCCTAGTGACAATACCAACTAGAATTATTGGATAGGTGGGTTGCAAACACCCATTTAGAGCTTGGGCAAAAAGCTTTATGTCAGACCCATGTTTTAAGAACAAAATAGGATGCATAAAAGACTCATATGTGCGCCAGAAACAATCGCACACATAAGTAGACAAATCTCAAATGTACCATTTCAGTGTTTATTACATAGCAGAACATAATAAATCACATAGTCTTATACAATAATGACAATAAGATTAAACAACGCTCTCGATGGAAGCACCACACAGGGACGCTATTGACTGGATGACTCCAAGCCTAGTACTCATAACGGTAGTCCACATTCCAGTCATCTTCATTATCATATCCTTAGGTGTTGGGAAGTTGCAAGAGTGAGCACATATCATACTCAACAAGTATAACCAGGGGTTCATGAGGCTCAAATTGCTGACACTGGTTTGACTGCATTTAGCTTTTAATAGTGGATAGCTGGTTCATAATTAGATAGCAAATGTCAAGGTAGCATAAATAATCCAATAATCACATGATCAAATGTAAGCATAATTAACTCATAGCATAAATGATAATCAAATGAACATAACAACTTAACAAGCTCATCATCTTTATGTAGATGTCCCCAAGGCCGCTCCTGACCATGAGCTCGGCTAGTATACTAGTTTTTAACACTCTGCAGAGGTTGTACATCTTTACCCATGAGCTAATCTCTTAACCCCCTTCCTAGGGAGGCTGGCAGGGATCACTATGAAGCCTTTCAAAAGTTCGTCTAACATGTTAGGGCCACAAGGTTTCCTCGGCGAGCAGATATAGATGCCCCCCTTCCAAATGGCATAATGACGCGCAGCCTATACACACAAGGACAGAGGCTCGCACTATACCCGTGTCGGCAAGCCCCTCTAGCGCCCTTATGGGTAACCTCTAACAAGATAGAAAAAGTTTTCATACTGAGCTAAAGCCAGAGCCATTATAGCCCTCATGGTTGCACTGTTATCCCGGGTGATCCCGTACAGACAAGATCTCATATATTCATTTGTCATCCTTTTATGTTCATTGCAAAGCTATTAATCATCTTACAAGATCATAGATTATATCAAGCACTAGCACACCTACGCCAAATGCATATCAAGTAGGTAACAAAGAATCCAGGTTACAATCATCTATGATTTTGCTAAGGTCGACAAGGTGGAAACATGCATATGATATATATGTACTTATAAGTGTACAGGTAACAAGGATGATCCCAAGTTATACTTGCCTTGATCAAAGCTCTCCTGAGCCTGCTGCTGGTCTTCAAAAGATTGACCTTGATCACCAACGTATCGCTCACCGTCTATACCTGATCATCAATCAACAACATGCATTCCAATGTAGACAATCATACACGAAGCATACAAGCTATAATTAGAACAATACATAAAATAGTGGTAAAACAAATATAAAAGTTTATAAAAATATTTCTACGCAGCGCTACGATCACACAAACGTAAAGTTCACAAAAATCAGAATTAAAGCGTAGAAGTTATGAATTTTCTAAGATTTCCTATAGATAAATATTTAATTAAATAGTACCATGAAAATAAAAAGTTTCAAAACAGAGAATTAATACTTCTAGCGTGTAGAGCTAGCAAATACGAATCTAACAAAATTTGAATGGACAAAAACGGTGTTAAAACGAATATTTTATGAGCAAATTGAGTCCAGTGGCAAACTTGTAATTATCTGAAAGCGTATTTCACTTAACCCAGCAGAGAATACGTTTTCTGAATTTGGAAAGCGTAAACCCACTCGGGCGCCAGGGACTGCGGGTTAAAAATGGAAAAGTCCAGGGGCTCTTTATGAATTTTCGCGACCGAACAGGTATCTCCTATTTTCAGCCCTTGATATCCCATCGGATGGCTCAAGGCTTCAGGGGAAAAAACAGGCGACGGGCCGGCCGGAGCTGGCTTCCGGCAGCGGCGCCATTGATGCCCCTCGCCGGAGTTTGTAGATTGTTCGACTCCGTGCACTAAACTGCGAAAGGAATACACCACGGGATAGAGGAGCTCACCGCGGACTCGTTGGGGTGTTTTTCTAGGGCCGAGGAGTAGCGAGAGGCGTGTCACAGAACCGACCAAATTATAAGAGTTCAAGTGCAGAAACGATCGCCAAGCAATCAAGTTTCCTAACTTGAGCCCATATAATCCCGGTAGCCAATTGAAATCACGAAGGACTTCAAACCAACTCGCAACAAACCAAGATCGTAATAGTTCAACATAAACACAACGAATGTTACATAGTCATTCATTGCCGTCGAAGTGGTACCACATCGGAGTATTAAGTTATTACAACACTTGTTCGAAGTAGCGGAAGCAAAATAATTACACACACTTGTTCAAAGTTCAGTCCACAAGTTTTGTTACTGCCAGAGTCTATGTCGTCCTTCCAAAAGCATCATAGATGAGAAGATTAGAGAACCGTGCCCAACGGTTAGTCCTCATCCCCAGCGGGATGGAGACAGGTCTTGCAGAATCCGTCATAGAAGATATCATCTGCAACAGGTGGGAATAAACCCTGAGTACGAGAATGTACTCAGCTAGACTTACCCGTCTAGTAAAACATAAAAGACACCAAGGATCATGCAAGGCTGAATATCAAGTGGAGTTGGTTGACTCACTCTTTTGCCAAAAGCTTAAGTTACAACTAAATTATTTTGGGAGCATCATCTTTATTTATCATCAGCCTACCACTAGATTAGCACCTGTACTACAACACCTCACTTGATTAGTACAAACAATAATAACCATATCAAATTCATCATATGTTCTTCTTGCTATCATCATTACCATGAACCCACTTTATTAGTGAATGCTACGTTTGCCGCTGCTCTGTCAAGTTCTCACTAACCGGGAGAGACGGCGATTCGAATCGAATTCCTATCCAGCTGGAGGTTTATTCCTAGCACTCACCCAAGCATCCCCTGCCGGAGAGCCAACGGGTCACCTTTGGTACAACTCAGGAATCGCGGCTCCGATCAGCGCCGCACTCCCAGGGCTACCACTCTGCTAGGGAGATCAGGAATTTTAACTCACCTGCCTTTGGACTTACGCCAATGGTCCCCCACACACCGCACTTCCTCCGGTAGTGCGCACTTTATACTTGCCGGTCTTCCGGCCTGAGTCATACTACTCGGCTTCGCGGTCGGAACGAGTTATCCGGCCAACTAAGTGTCAGGCATGCGTTCAACATGACAAGAGGACGTACAACGATCGGTCCTTAGCTGCCACAGACGGAGTTACTACAAACTTGCAAAACTCCGCCCGGCTTAAGTCAATTTAATCAGGTTCCATCCACGATAGCACATATAGTCCATCGTGATCCGACATAACCCTATATCGCGCGGATGACAGGATATCACCCGACTTCTACCGATTAAAGCATAGCTAAGCTGCTACTCGATCCTAACTCTACAACCAGGGAAGGTGAGTTATCTGGACAAGGATAGAGTAGAATGCAGCAACATTTTCATCACAACTCCTATACGTAATGCATCAATAGATATAACATATTAAGTAAACTTTCGAAAATAGAGGAGACTTAGAATGCTCCGGGGCTTGCCTTTCACGAACGATGCCGGCTCGTGATTCGGGCACTCAACTTCTTCTTCGGGCTCCTCGAGTCCGACTTGCTGGACCTCCACCTCCTGGCTGCCTTCCTGGCCTTCGGGGTTCGCTTGGAGCTCGAAGGAAACTGCCACGTCCGGTGCACCTATTGCATGCTCGATGAATGAGAAGGTGCACATGCTACAGATGAATGCTTAATAACACCAGCAACTCACTGGACACTCATTTACGGAGCAAGAGTTATACTAACTCACATGAATAAACAAGTTAACATAACCCAAAACCTATCATGACACTAAAGCAGCAAACGACACAAAACAAGTATGCTCAGTAAATAAATCATAACTAATGGTAGGCAGATCCAACAAACATGAGTGAAGACATTCTGGAAAGCTTATGAAATTGTCTACAACTCATCTTTAAACATGACAGCAAGATTCAAACATTAAACTAGTCATTTTAAACAAAGTTCCAGGTTCTGTCCCAGAAAAACAGAGAACCCCTATTTCTGGAACCCAACTTGGAACAGCCATAACCTTTAAACTACTTGGCCAAATGACCTCAAATTTAAACCACAACTAGTTCAACAAATTTAGAACAACTTTGATTTAGACAAGTTTCACAGAAAGTCAAGTTATCATTAAGTAACAGTTAAATTGCTCCCTTGCTGTCCAGAACAGCATTTAACCCTAAAGTTAATTATTTAATGACATGACCAAGACACAAACCATGCCAACCACATGGCTTATGACCCTAAGCATATTATAATACACCCAGAACACCAGATGGAAACTCCCAAATATTTACTTAACAAGGCATTTATTAATTAATTTGATTAAGAAGCATAATTACAAGATACTGGTCAAAGTGCTCAGAAAAATATACAAAAATTACAGAAACACAAGTATGACATCAGAGCATCACTATAAAAATTTCAGAGCCATTGCACATACCAGATTAAAGATATGTATTTAACATGGGCCAAGAGGCTTATTTCATAAATTCCAAAACATGACTTATATGGTGTCAAACAACAGATTTCAGATTATTTATATCTTGGGAATACCATAAACATGTTTACTACCAAAGTAGAGCACCAGCATAAGCACCAATTATTTTATGTGATTTAATTAAAGAAACAAGCCATAATTCAAACACAATTTACATATCACAACTGCAGTGCTCCAAAAATCATGAAATAATTATCAGAGCACTCTAATGCCATGCAAAGGCTACCATAAAATTTTCAGAGTAAACTAAGCAGTATAACCAGAGATATGCATTTATCCAAGAATAATAAGATTAAATCCTTAATAAATAATTTCTCAGAAAACATGATTCATTTTATATTTTTATTAAATACTAGCCATCTCAAGAAACACCACAAAATTTGTTTCAACATTTTTGGATAAGCAAAACTAGAGATATGATTTTTCCAATATCAGCTCAAACCCTAATTTAAACAAAGGAGAAAGAGAGAATGACAGAGGGGACCCGCGCGTCAACGGACCCCACCTGCCAGTGACCCGGAAGCAGAGGCGCGGCTTGACCGCCGGAGATCTCGTCGACGGCGAGGTCTCGGCACTGGCCAAGGGCACCATCGTGCTCCCCACTGCATTCCGCATCTAGCGGTGCCCAAAACCCTAACTCTACCGGACCCTAGGTACCTTGCCCTCGCGAATGGCGGCACGGCGGTGGTGCGCGGCCGACCGCCGGTGTCTCTGGCCGGAGACAGAGCAGAAGAGAACGCGAACGAGCAATAGCAAGACCTAGCGAAGCTTTTGGGACAAGAAGGAGAAGGAATGGTGGACTACAGCGCCCTGGCCACGACGCCGGTGGCCATGGCGGAACTCCGGCGAGGTAAGCTCGCGTCGGAGCAGGCAATGCGGGCTCACCGAGGCTCGGAAGTCGCAGCAAACTTGACGACGGTGGAGAGGAGAGGCTTGCGGAGCACTGGACGGAGTTGCTTGACCGGAGACACGGGGATGCGCGCGCGCGAGCTCGCCGAAGCAACGGCGGCGACGCGGAAACAAGGACGCGCGCGAGAGAGAGGATACCGGGAGTGGAATGGCGCTGTCCACGCGACCGGGGCGCCGTGGCGAGCTGAAGGACGCGCGGAGGACTGACGGGCGGGGCCAACGGCGACGTACGGATGCCACGAGTCCAGACACGCGGCACACCGGCGAGCTCCCCCTGTCTGAACGACGACGCGATTCAGTCTCCCCAAACCGACTGAAACTCGGTTTTGCACGACAGATTACTCCCTAATCACTCGGTGATTTTGCTGGCTAATTGCTCCATGCTGGAGAGCTACACGAGTACTCCAACATTGCTTACAAGATCGAAGCTTGATTCGGCCTAGAATTCAAACTGGAAGATGAAGAAGACCCCCTCGAGCAAACTGCAAAGCACCCAGGACTTAGAAATTTTTCTAAGTAATGGAAACCACTCCAAATTTGCCTTGTGGGTCACTTTTGAGCTATTTGTGATCATTTTCATGAGATGGCCATAAAACAACTTTTGTTCCTTATAAAATTTGCTACAACTTTGCTGTAGAAAGTTTTGACATGCAAACATTTTATGAAACACTTTTTAAAAGCCTAAGCAAAAGAGGTTTCTAGGGCCTATTTGCATAAGTATGACTTAAGTGATTATTTTGGAGAAGTGATCAACATGAACATTGTTCCCAAGATTAAGTTAAACATAGATAAACTAATTACCAAGACATTAAGCACAAACACAAGCATTGTTCACTCAAACATAAGCATAGGAAGCCTATTTAAGCAATTTAAACCACATCTTTGCAAAGAATGACATGTCTCAAGATAGATGATGATCATGGATGCTTTGAATGGATGATGATGCTCATGCTATGCACATGATCAATGCAACCATAACACTGGGGTGTTACAGCCTTCCCCCCTTACAAAAATCTCGTCCCGAGATTTGAAAGCTTACTGATTTTCGAAGAAGGTTTTGTAAACTTCTTTTAAGTAATCCTCCGTCTCCCAAGTAGCATCTTCCTCCCCGTGGTTGCTCCACAACACCTTGTAGAGCTTAACCACACAATTACGTGTTTCCCGTTCCTTGCGATCAAGAATCGCTACGGGTTTCTCCTCATACAACAAGTCAGACTTCAACTTGATATCTCGAACTTCCACTCGTTCTTCCGGTACACGAAGGCACTTCTTCAATTGTGATACGTGGAAGACAGGGAAGATAGCTCGAAGCGCAACTGGGAGTTGAACTTTGTATGCCACATTCCCTTTCTTTTCGAGAATCCGATAAGGTCCCACATAGCGAGGTGCAAGCTTTCGCTTGACTCCGAACCTTTGTACACCCTTCATCGGAGACACCTTGATGTACACATGGTCACCAACTGAATACTCAATCGGCTTCCTTCTCTTGTCGGCATAACTTTTCTGACGAGCTTGAGCAGCTTCCAAGTGTTGCTGGATAGTTCGGACTTTCTGCTCTGCTTCGTTCACGAAATCGATGCCGTAAAACCTTCGTTCCCCGGCTTCCACCCAATTCAACGGGGTTCGACACTTTCGACCGTACAAGGCTTCAAATGGAGCCATCTTGATACTCTCCTGATAACTGTTGTTGTAGGAGAACTCAGCTAATGGCAACCACTTAACCCAAGAACCTTTTGATGAGAGAGCACATGCTCTCAACATATCTTCAAGGATTTGGTTAACTCGCTCAGTCTAACCGGCCGTTTGGGGATGATAAGCAGAGCTACGGACTAAATGTGTACCAATTTGCTCATGCAGACATTCCCAAAAACGGGCAGTGAACTGTGGTCCACGATCAGATATGATTGTCCGAGGCACACCATACTGACGAACAATGTGCTCGAAATACAACTCCGCATACTGATGTGGACGATAATCAGTTCGGACTGGAATAAATCGAGCAACCTTGGTCAAACGATCTACAACCACCCAGATGGAGTCGTAACCCTTAACAGAAATTGGGAGTCCACTGATGAAATCTATGCTGACCTCTTCCCATTTCCAACCAGGAATTGACAAGGGTTGAAGCAAACCAGCTTTCATGTGAACAGCCTTCACGCGACAACAATTGTCACAACGAGCGACAAAAGCAGCTATCTCTTTCTTCATCTTTGTCCACCAAAACAAAGGTTTCAAATCCTGATACATCTTGCTACTACCAGGATGGATAGACAATTTGGATGAATGGGCTTCAGATAGGATCTGATTTCGCAGCTCACGGTCTTTTGGGACCACAAGTCGATCCTTGAACCAAAGAATTCCGTTTTCATCAACCCGGAAATGCTTGGTTTCTTCTTCTTTCATCTTTCTCTTGATATGGTGGATGCCTACATCTGTCTGCTGCAATTCAATGACTCGATTGCGAATGGTACTTTCCAGAGAAATCTGGTTAAGCACAAGTGGATGCATAAGATGTGACAACAACGGATCTTCCACTTGGATTGAGTGACAGTGCGCTTTCCGACTCAAGGCATCCGCCACCACGTTTGCCTTGCCCGGATGATAGTGCACTTGGAGATTATAGTCTTTAATCAACTCAAGCCACCTTCGCTGCCGCATGCTCAGTTCAGGTTGAGTGAAGATATACTTGAGGCTCTTATGATCGGTGTAGATATTACACAGATTACCCAGCAGATAATGCCTCCAGATTTTCAAAGCATGAACAACTGCTGCCAATTCTAAGTCATGAGTAGGGTAATTGACCTCATGTTTTCGAAGTTGGCGTGAGGCATACGCGATAAAGCGACCTTCCTGCATCAACACACAGCCTAAACCAATGCCTGATGCGTCACAAAAGACATCGAAGGGCTTCTCGATGTCAGGTTGAGCTAGGACAGGAGCTGATGTCAGCAATGTCCTCAACTTGTGGAATGCCTCTTCACACTCAGGTGTCCACACAAACTTTTCATCTTTCTGAAGTAGACGAGTCATAGGCTTGGATATTTTGGAGAATTCCGGAATGAATCGACGGTAATATCCAGCAAGACCGAGAAAACTCCGAACCTCGTGTACGGAAGTTGGAACTTTCCAATCCAGCACTTCTTGCACCTTAGCCGGATCCACCGATATGCCTTCTTCAGATAAGACATGGCCCAAGAAAGGTACTTTCTTTAGCCAAAACTCGCATTTGCTAAACTTAGCATAAAGCTGATGTTCGCGCAAACGCGACAACACTACACGCAGATGCTCAGCATGCTCCTCTTCATTGCAACAATATACCAAGATATCATCAATGAAAACCACCACAAACTTGTCCAATTCGGGCATGAACACCGAATTCATGAGATACATGAAATGAGCAGGTGCATTTGTAAGACCGAAGGACATGACAAGGTACTCATACAACCCATACCTCGTCGAGAAAGCTATCTTAGGTATATCTTCAGGACGGATCTTGATCTGATGGTACCCAGATCGCAAATCAATCTTGGAGAATACCTTAGCTTTGGACAACTGATCAAACAAAATATCAATGCGAGGAAGAGGATATTTGTTCTTGATAGTCACCGCATTTAGGGGACGGTAGTCCACACACATGCGCAAAGATTGATCCTTCTTCTTCACAAAGATAGCTGGACAACCCCAAGGAGAAGAACTAGGACGAATAAGACCCTTCTTCAACAACTCATTTAGTTGGGTCTTAAGCTCAGCTAATTCATTAGGTGGCATCCTATAAGGTCTTCTAGAGATCGGAGCGGTGCCTGGAATCAATTCAATTTTGAACTCCACATCCCGATCCGGAGGAAGCCCGGGTAGATCATCAGGAAAAACATCCGGAATCTCACACACCACCGGAATATCCTGAATAGCCTTAGATGTAACTGCATTCACAGTGCTACGGATTTGAATATCACGAGGGAGTTGCACTAGAAATGCCTCCTTGGTATTTGGGTCTTTTAACATCACTACACGAGTGGTGGTGTCAATAAGAACTCCATTACCACTCATCCACTTCATCCCTAGAATTACATCTATGCCCACACCGGATAGAACAACCAGATCAGCAAGAAACTGACGGCCTCCTGTCTCCAGAGTTGTCCCCAAAACCACTTGATTGGTGGAAATATCATTTCCCGCAGCACTAATACAATAACTGCCCTTATCAAGTGTGATGGTCTTGATGCTATGCTTAGACACAAATTCAGAACTCACAAACGAATGCGATGCTCTAGAATCAAAAAGCACAAGTGCATCATGTTGATTGACCAGAAACTTACCAGCCGTGACTACCTCACCAGCAGGGATTGCCTCCACAGTTGTGTGATGAACACGCCCTTGACGGACGTTCCCCTGGTTGCCCTTCTTTGGCGGGTAAGGACAGTTGCTCTGCCAAAGCCCGGTCTGATTGCAGTTCCAGCATGGACGGTTGGCAGGTGGAGTCTTGGCATAGTTGGGACCCGTGTTGCCCCTAGGAAGAGCAATAGAGTACCCCTTGCGAAAACCCGTCTTGGCCTGATTCTTCTTCACTGGAGGGCGGTATCGCTGGTTGGGGGTTGGAGTACGAAACAGTGGCTTAGCTGCCAGTGGAGCCTTGGACTGAGATGATCCTGCCCCGGCCTCGAAAGCCCTTTTGCGAGTCTTGGTCGCAGTGTACACAGTGTTATAGTTCTCTTGAGTAAGAGCATCACTGACAAACTCATTGAAAGTTGCACACTTAGTGCGACCCATAGTCTTCAGCAATTTGGGACCCAGACCCCGCTTGAAACTAGCGATCATTTTCGTCTCCGTGTTCACAAACTCAGGAGCATATCTAGACAAGTGATTGAAAGCATGCAAATACTCCTTCAGAGTCTTGTTGCCCTGAGTCAACTGCATGAACTCGGTGTGCTTCATCTCCATAACACCCGGAGGAATGAAATGCCCTTTAAAAGCATCACGGAAAAGATTCCAATCAAGCACGGTGTCGGTTGGAAGAGCTTCCCGATACTGATTCCACCAGATGCCTGCCGGTCCTTGCAGCTGGTGAGCTGCATACTCCGCCTTCAAACCTTCAGTCAACCGAAGTAGGCGAAACTTTTGTTCCACCGTATTCAGCCACTCTTCAGCTTGAAGGGGTTCTTCAGCTTCTTTGAAAGGTGGGGGCTTCGTATCCATGAAGTCTTTAAAGCTACTGTACTGGTTAGGAGCTGGCCCTTCCTGTGCATTACGACCACCCTGATTTGCCATCCGATTGATGGTCTCAGTGAGCATCCTCTGATTTTCCACCATCATTTGCATCAGCTCAGCTGGATTTGGTGGTGGAGGAGGAGGGGGTGGATTCATGTTTGCACGCTGTTCCGCACCTCGGGTGCCACGAGACATCTGTAAAGACACAGTCAGTGAGCATTGAAGATGACAAGATTTGCCGTAGAAGAACTTATATTCATGCCTGAAAGTATTCGAGAGAATAGCTTTACAGAAAGGCACAATAATTCAATTCCACAAAACAACATCACCAATCCAACACACGACATAGATATCCGCAAAACGCACCACAACGGAAAACATCGGCATAACATAACGATCATATTAAGACTGCACATTGGGTCCATAAAGTTATTACACCATTACAGTACATGCCATGAGTCAAGGTCAAAGTTTTGGATTACAACATGGTTACAAAAGCACCACGGCTGACTGGCACACTACAAAAGATCCTCACACAAAACTACCCACTACACTCCAGGCTCGCCGTCCGAGTCAGCGTCGAAGATTGCCTCTCCATCCTCGTCACTAACCGGCTCAAGCTCCTCGTCCTCCACGTCCTCGTGCAAAGGTGGTGCAGCCGCTGCTGGTCCATCAACCTCCATACCATCATCATCGGCCACAATCACCTGAGGTCCCACCTCTGGATACACGGGTATAGGGCGAGGAATAGGGTGTAGCAAGTTGTTGAGACGGTGAATCTCCACAAGACCAGCCTCAATCTGATCTTGCAGATAGTTCTCCCGCTCAAGCGACTGAACTCGGTGCATCTAACATGCTTGGCGCCTGTTCTCCGACACACGGAGTGCAGTATCCCTCTCACGGGTGAGCTGCACCAAGCGCTCCTGCAAAGTCTCCCTCTCTCGAGCTAACTGGCTCATCTGATCCTGCTTATGATCTCTCTCTCTAATGGCCTTCACCCACTGCTGCCTACGGTACTCCGCAATGTCCTCCCAGTCATTGCGGTCCTTCTGAGTTTGCTCCAGGAGTCTAGCTTGCTTGCGAAACTTGCGAGCACGCTTTTCAGCCTTCCGCTGCATCTCCTGGGCCCTGCGAACAGCCACCATCACCTGTGCATAGGTGTCCTCTCGCTGACTGATCAGCTTGAGCACAGCCATCATAGCACTCATAGCAGGACTAGAACTCTCAGCTCTCTCTCCCCTGCCTCGAACCAAAGCACAACCGTCAGCCTGTTTCCACTTCGCGGCTGCTGGATCAGCACTAGGAATGGAGGCCGCTGGTCCTCCCGTCAGCTCGTCACCACACCTCTGACAGATATCGAGCAGGATAGTCTGGGCTGCAACCTGAGCTGCCTCCCAGGGAGTCTGCCCATCTGAGCTGCACGTCCAGCCTGTCCATGCAGGCTTGTCCCCGTGTGGAGGGACAACTCCCTGCACAGCAAACCACTGGATCCCTCCTGTGCTCTCCATCTCCCACCAAGAATACTGAGGTGGCTCAGTATACCCAACAGTCCGTAACACTCTCCAGAGCAGGGTAGGAGTGCCAAACTCGTGCAAGAAAGTGTCACTGGGACGGGGTGAAGTGGGTGCGTCCATCTGTGGAAAGGAATAGGAATACCATGGGTAAAAGAGGATTAGTTTAAGCAACATTTATTTATTTAAAAGGGACGACATTGTAAGGGAAGGAGTAGACAGAATGTATGCATGAATGCGACATGATGCATGCACGAACCGTACGTCCTCACAAACTTAGAAAATTAATATTCTAACGGATATACGGTGGCATACATTCGTCTCTCGATACGATAACTATCGGTTTGCACGTGCGCTGTTAGAGTACCTGCAGAAAACTTCATTTCAGCCCGACAGTTCCCAATATATCACTCAAGAAAGCAGTAAACTAAGTGCACATTGCTTGGACATGCCCCACACGCACAAACAATGACACCACATCTACCCGAGAAATTAAGTACTCCCCAATTAAGTTTCTTTCGTGGTTCCATGGTTTCGACATGTAACCACTCCAGAAAACCACCGCGAGCACTCCCCTAGACCGCCGTTTGGACGATCATGCTCTCACAGCTCACACTTACCTGAGCGTAGGTGCGACGTTGCATAATTTAAATCTAGCGACATATGTGGCTAATTCACATATGAAGGCTACCTCCACCATTAGACCACAGGGTAGCATAGTGCGGTCATCACACATTCATACCTGAGTACTGCCGGAGATGCATAAATAAAACCCCCCAAGTCAGTACTTAAATAGCCACCTAGAGTCCTTATGTGGGCAAGGAGGATTTAACCACTGGCATAACTTAATTATTTGTTTTACACCATTTTATTTAAAAACTCTTTTGTTTTAAATACACAAACGCTGCATTTATAATGCTGAACTTGCTCCGATACCAGCTGTCACAGAACCGACCAAATTATAAGAGTTCAAGTGCAGAAACGATCGCCAAGCAATCAAGTTTCCTAACTTGAGCCATATAATCCCGGTAGTCAATTGAAATCACGAAGGACTTCAAACCAACTCGCAACAAACCAAGATCGTAATAGTTCAACATAAACACAACGAATGTTACATAGTCATTCATTGCCGTCGAAGCGGCACCACATCGGAGTATTAAGTTATTACAACACTTGTTCGAAGTAGCGGAAGCAAAATAATTACACACACTTGTTCAAAGTTCAGTCCACAAGTTTTGTTACTACCAGAGTCTATGCCGTCCTTCCAAAAGCATCATAGACGAGAAGATTAGAGAACCGTGCCCAACGGTTAGTCCTCATCCCCAGCGGGATGGAGACAGGTCTTGCAGAATCCGTCATAGAAGATATCATCTGCAACAGGTGGGAATAAACCCTGAGTACGAGAATGTACTCAGCTAGACTTACCCGTCTAGTAAAACATAAAAGACACCAAGGATCATGCAAGGCTGAATATCAAGTGGAGTTGGTTGACTCACTCTTTTGCCAAAAGCTTAAGTTACAACTAAATTATTTTGGGAGCATCATCTTTATTTATCATCAGCCTACCACTAGATTAGCACCTGTACTACAACACCTCACTTGATTAGTACAAACAATAATAACCATATCAAATTCATCATATGTTCTTCTTGCTATCATCATTACCATGAACCCACTTTATTAGTGAATGCTACGTTTGCCGCTGCTCTATCAAGTTCTCACTAACCGAGAGAGACGGCGATTCGAATCGAATTCCTATCCAGCTGGAGGTTTATTCCTAGCACTCACCCAAGCATCCCCTGCCGGAGAGCCAACGGGTCACCTTTGGTACAACTCAGGAATCGCGGCTCCGATCAGCGCCGCACTCCCAGGGCTACCACTTTGCCAGGGAGATCAGGAATTTTAACTCACCTGCCTTTGGACTTACGCCAATGATCCCCCGCACACCGCACTTCCTCCGGTAGTGCGCACTTTATACTTGCCGGTCTTCCGGCCTGAGTCATACTACTCGGCTTCGCGGTCGGAACGAGTTATCCGGCCAACTAAGTGTCAGGCATGCGTTCAACATGACAAGAGGACGTACAACGATCGGTCCTTAGCTGCCACAGACGGAGTTACTACAAACTTGCAAAACTCCGCCCGGCTTAAGTCAATTTAATCAGGTTCCATCCACGATAGCACATATAGTCCATCGTGATCCGACATAACCCTATATCGCGAGGATGACAGGATATCACCCGACTTCTACCGATTAAAGCATAGCTAAGCTGCTACTCGATCCTAACTCTACAACCAGGGAAGGTGAGTTATCTGGACAAGGATAGAGTAGAATGCAGCAACATTTTCATCACAACTCCTATACGTAATGCATCAATAGATATAACATATTAAGTAAACTTTCGAAAATAGAGGAGACTTAGAATGCTCCGGGGCTTGCCTTTCACGAAGGATGCCGGCTCGTGATTCGGGCACTCAACTTCTTCTTCGGGCTCCTCGAGTCCGACTTGCTGGACCTCCACCTCCTGGCTGCCTTCCTGGCCTTCGGGGTTCGCTTGGAGCTCGAAGGAAACTGCCACGTCCGGTGCACCTATTGCATGCTCGATGAATGAGAAGGTGCACATGCTACAGATGAATGCTTAATAACATAAGCAACTCACTGGACACTCATTTACGGAGCAAGAGTTATACTAACTCACATGAATAAACAAGTTAACATAACCCAAAACCTATCATGACACTAAAGCAGCAAACGACACAAAACAAGTATGCTCAGTAAATAAATCATAACTAATGGTAGGCAGATCCAACAAACATGAGTGAAGACATTCTGGAAAGCTTATGAAATTGTCTACAACTCATCTTTAAACATGACAGCAAGATTCAAACATTAAACTAGTCATTTTAAACAAAGTTCCAGGTTCTGTCCCAGAAAAACAGAGAACCCCTATTTCTGGAACCCAACTTGGAACAGCCATAACTTTTAAACTACTTGGCCAAATGACCTCAAATTTAAACCACAACTAGTTCAACAAATTTAGAACAACTTTGATTTAGACAAGTTTCACAGAAAGTCAAGTTATCATTAAGTAACAGTTAAATTGCTCCCTTGCTGTCCAGAACAGCATTTAACCCTAAAGTTAATTATTTAATGACATGACCAAGACACAAACCATGCCAACCACATGGCTTATGACCCTAAGCATATTATAATACACCCAGAACACCAGATGGAAACTCCCAAATATTTACGTAACAAGGCATTTATTAATTAATTTGATTAAGAAGCATAATTACAAGATACTGGTCAAAGTGCTCAGAAAAATCTACAAAAATTACAGAAACACAAGTATGACATCAGAGCATCACTATAAAAATTACAGAGCCATTGCACATACCAGATTAAAGATATGTATTTAACATGGGCCAAGAGGCTTATTTCATAAATTCCAAAACATGACTTATATGGTGTCAAACAACAGATTTCAGATTATTTATATCTTCGGAATACCATAAACATGTTTACTACCAAAGTAGAGCACCAGCATAAGCACCAATTATTTTATGTGATTTAATTAAAGAAACAAGCCATAATTCAAACACAATTTACATATCACAACTGCATTGCTCCAAAAATCATGAAATAATTATCAGAGCACTCTAATGCCATGCAAAGGCTACCATAAAATTTTCAGAGTAAACTAAGCAGTATAACCAGAGATATGCATTTATCCAAGAATAATAAGATTAAATCCTTAATAAATAATTTCTCAGAAAACATGATTCATTTTATATTTTTATTAAATACTAGCCATCTCAAGAAACACCACAAAATTTGTTTCAACATTTTTGGATAAGCAAAACTAGAGATATGATTTTTCCAATATCAGCTCAAACCCTAATTTAAACAAAGGAGAAAGAGAGAATGACAGAGGGGACCCGCGCGTCAACGGACCCCACCTGCCAGTGACCGGAAGCAGAGGCGCGGCTTGACCGCCGGAGATCTCGTCGACGGCGAGGTCTCGGCACTGGCCAAGGGCACCATCGTGCTCCCCACTGCATTCCGCATCTAGCGGTGCCCAAAACCCTAACTCTACCGGACCCTAGGTACCTTGCCCTCGCGAATGGCGGCACGGCGGTGGTGCGCGGCCGACCGCCGGCGTCTCTGGCCGGAGACAGAGCAGAAGAGAATGCGGACGAGCAACAGCAAGACCTAGCGAAGCTTTTGGGACAAGAAGGAGAAGGAATGGTGGACTACAGCGCCCTGGCCACGACGCCGGTGGCCGTGGCGGAACTCCGGCGAGGTAAGCTCGCGTCGGAGCAGGCAATGCGGGCTCACCGAGGCTCGGAAGTCGCAGCAAACTTGACGACGGTGGAGAGGAGAGGCTTGCGGAGCACTGGACGGAGTTGCTTGACCGGAGACACGGGGATGCGCGCGCGCGAGCTCGCCGAAGCAACGGCGGCGACGCGGAAACGACGACGCGCGCGAGAGAGAGGATACCGGGAGTGGAATGGCGCTGTCCACGCGACCGGGGCGCCGTGGCGAGCTGAAGGACGCGCGGAGGACTAACGGGCGGGGCCAACGGCGACGTACGGACGCCACGAGTCCAGACACGCGGCACACCGGCGAGCTCCCCCTGTCTGAACGACGACGCGATTCAGTCTCCCCAAACCGACTGAAACTCGGTTTTGCACGACAGATTACTCCCTAATCACTCGGTGATTTTGCTGTCTAATTGCTCCATGCTGGAGAGCTACACGAGTACTCCAACATTGCTTACAAGATCGAAGCTTGATTCGGCCTAGAATTCAAACTGGAAGATGAAGAAGACCCCCTCGAGCAAACTGCAAAGCACCCAGGACTTAGAAATTTTTCTAAGTAATGGAAACCACTCCAAATTTGCCTTGTGGGTCACTTTTGAGCTATTTGTGATCATTTTCATGAGATGGCCATAAAACAACTTTTGTTCCTTATAAAATTTGCTACAACTTTGCTGTAGAAAGTTTTGACATGCAAACATTTTATGAAACACTTTTTAAAAGCCTAAGCAAAAGAGGTTTCTAGGGCCTATTTGCATAAGTATGACTTAAGTGATTATTTTGGAGAAGTGATCAACATGAACATTGTTCCCAAGATTAAGTTAAACATAGATAAACTAATTACCAAGACATTAAGCACAAACACAAGCATTGTTCACTCAAACATAAGCATAGGAAGCCTATTTAAGCAATTTAAACCACATCTTTGCAAAGAATGACATGTCTCAAGATAGATGATGATCATGGATGCTTGGAATGGATGATGATGCTCATGCTATGCACATGATCAATGCAACCATAACACTGGGGTGTTACAGCCTTCCCCCCTTACAAAAATCTCGTCCCGAGATTTGAAAGCTTACTGATTTTCGAAGAAGGTTTTGTAAACTTCTTTTAAATAATCCTCCGTCTCCCAAGTAGCATCTTCCTCCCCGTGGTTGCTCCACAACACCTTGTAGAGCTTAACCACACGATTACGCGTTTCCCGTTCCTTGCGATCAAGAATCGCTACGGGTTTCTCCTCATACACCAAGTCGGACTTCAACTTGATATCTCGAACTTCCACTCGTTCTTCCGGTACACGAAGGCACTTCTTCAATTGTGATACGTGGAAGACAGGGAAGATAGCTCGAAGCGCAACTGGGAGTTGAACTTTGTATGCCACATTCCCTTTCTTTTCGAGAATCCGATAAGGTCCCACATAGCGAGGTGCAAGCTTTCGCTTGACTCCGAACCTTTGTACACCCTTCATCAGAGACACCTTGATGTACACATGGTCACCAACTGAATACTCAATCGGCTTCCTTCTCTTGTCGGCATAACTTTTCTGACGAGCTTGAGCAGCTTCCAGGTGTTGCTGGATAGTTCGGACTTTCTGCTCTGCTTCGTTCACAAAATCGATGCCGTAAAACCTTCGTTCCCCGGCTTCCACCCAATTCAACGGGGTTCGACACTTTCGACCGTACAAGGCTTCAAATGGAGCCATCTTGATACTCTCCTAATAACTGTTGTTGTAGGAGAACTCAGCTAATGGCAACCACTTAACCCAAGAACCTTTTGATGAGAGAGCACATGCTCTCAACATATCTTCAAGGATTTGGTTAACTCGCTCAGTCTGACCGGCCGTTTGGGGATGATAAGCAGAGCTACGGACTAAATGTGTACCAATTTGCTCATGCAGACATTCCCAAAAACGGGCAGTGAACTGTGGTCCACGATCAGATATGATTGTCCGAGGCACACCATACTGACGAACAATGTGCTCGAAATACAACTCCGCATACTGATGGGGACGATAATCAGTTCGGACTAGAATAAATCGAGCAACCTTGGTCAAACGATCTACAACCACCCAGATGGAGTCGTAACCCTTAACAGAAATTGGGAGTCCACTGATGAAATCCATGCTGACCTCTTCCCATTTCCAACCAGGAATTGACAAGGGTTGAAGCAAACCAGCTTTCATGTGAACAGCCTTTACGCGACAACAATTGTCACAACGAGCGACAAAAGCAGCTATCTCTTTCTTCATCTTTGTCCACCAAAACAAAGGTTTCAAATCCTGATACATCTTGCTACTACCAGGATGGATAGACAATTTGGATGAATGGGCTTCAGATAGGATCTGATTTCGCAGCTCACGGTCTTTTGGGACCACAAGTCGATCCTTGAACCAAAGAATTCCGTTTTCATCAACCCGGAAATGCTTGGTTTCTTCTTCTTTCATCTTTCTCTTGATATGGTGGATGCCTACATCTGTCTGCTGCAATTCGATGACTCGATTGCGAATGGTACTGTCGAGGGTATCGGTAAGGGGTACCCTCAGCGATGCGCATTATGAGATTGCCCGTACGAAGGTCGAGACCCTCAATTCGACGCTCTAATCTTACGTATGCGCCGCCATCGACGGTCGCAGCCTCGAAGACGGAAATAGCGTCGAGCGAATCGGTCAGGGCTCGAGCGACGACTGCCGTCGAAAACGGAAGCGGGCTCGAGCGAACCGAGAGGCGTTGGGCGCAAGGACACTGTCCGCCGCCTGACGCGCGCACGCGGGCCGGAGCATTAAATGCACCTGACGCTTCCCCACCTAACACACGGGTCACGGAAGGCGTGATAGGGAACAAGCTTCCGTCCCATCGTTCTTTTTGCAGCCTTCCCACCGAACGACCCAGGGCGTGTCAGGACGCAGGAAACAAGGATGGAACGTCTAATCGGGACCCCCTCGAGACACCCAAGGTCAGCGCTCCAGATATCAGCATATTACGCGGCGTCCGACCCTCGACCGAACAGGGCCCCTTCCCAGGGACAAGTTGGGCGTCGACTGACAACACCACAGCTACCCCGCCGGATCCGCCACCATACCGTACAAGCATGCGACCTCAGAACCAGCACAAGGCGGCTGGCAGGGCAGAACGCAGGAGCACGCGTAATCATCACCGGGCTATCAAGATGGGACGGCTCGAGGCCATGCCGTACGGAAGCCTCGAGTAGGTCAGCGCTCCATGCGGCTATCGATCCCTACTCTAACATCTACGCATGTACCCTGTGTCTCTCCTTGGAGCTATAAAAGGAGAGACTCAGGAATAGAAGAAGGGGACATCACAACACAAGACCACGCTCATACGTAGTAAAGCTCCACGCTTCATACCACGCTTGTATTCGCCCCTGTACAAGCACTTAGGTGCAAGATAATAAAAACTCTCTCCCCCCGCTGGACGTAGGGCCTTCTCTTGCCCGAACCAGGATAAATCTCTGTGTCTTCTTGCATCACCATCCGGAAAAGGGAGCACGCATACAAATTTACTCGTTGGTGTGACCCCCCGGGGGAAAAACACCGACAGTTGGCGCGCCAGGTAGGGGTCCTGCGTGTTTTTCACCGATTTTCCACTACTTTCCGGATGGCTACTCTTGCCTCGCCGCTTCCGCGCTCCACGGTGATTTGGTTTGGGAGTCTCGAGTTCATGTCTACGGGCTCCGGCTACGACATGATCTTGCTCTCAGTCAAAGGACCAGGAGGAGTCCGCGTTACGCCAGCACGGTTGAAGGCCCCGAGACGCCCTCACCACCACGCCTCCCCGCCTAAGAAGAGGCGCGGGCAGCACCACCGCGGCCCCTCTGCTTCAGCACGACCAACAACTCGTGCAAGGCAGGATGTGGGCCACAAGTCGGCAACACCGTGTGACGGAGCAACAAGCACGACGACCCAGCACCGCGCGACGACGGGGGGGACGCGTCTCGCGCGCCCTCCCCCACCGCAGCTAGGCTACTTCCACACGGGTTGTTCTCTCCAAGCGCGGCACTGCCGTTCGGGTTGGACAACGCCGCGGCGTCGCTCGCCAAGGCGATATGCCCAAACGCCCAGACGTACGTAGAAAGACCAATGGTCCTCCCACGTAGCTCTGAAGCGCGGCAGCCGGCGTCCGAGCTGCCGGACCTTTCCCGAGTACGAGGCCTCCGTCGTCTAGGCCCCGGACGATACTCGATCACCTCCCTCAGGCAACGATTGCTGGAGGAAGGACGTGGGTGTTTCCACGCCGCCGAACCGGACTCCGACTCCGAGACAGACAACTATGACCCTACGAGGGAATGCTATCACATCGACGGGGCGGCAGAAACCACCGACGAGACACGGGATGCTGCTGCGGGTGGTCGAGCCCCCGCGGCGCAAGAAGACCCCAGGACGCCTGGGAACGACGGACGGCTCGACCCTCTTCCTCAGGAAGATAGAACTGCGCAGCTCGCGCAGCTGCGGGAGCTCAAGATGAAGCTCGACGAAGATCGCGAGCGCCTCGTCCTGCTCGAGCAAATCCTCGAACAAGACCTGCCCTACCCGCCGGGCGGAAGTGTCCGCAGACGCGCTCGAGAGGTACATCGACAGATCGTCGGTGACGCAGAGGCGGAGCAACCTGTCAGCCGTTTCCCTCGAGCAGGCCAGAATGTAGTGGCAGCGACGATGCTGCTACGTAATATGCCAGAGCCATCGAATTCCCAGGCCCGACGCATTCGAGATGAAGTTCAGACATTGCTCCAGGTGGCAGCAGTTCAACAAGCCGAAAGTTCGGCGTCTCGACGATGAGGAGCTGCCACAGAGAAGCGCGACGAACAGCCCCTAAACGAAGAGGAGGTGTCAGTCCATCAACAACCTCCCCCTCGAGGTAGAAAGACCGCTCTCATCCTCCCTGCCGACAATCAACGTCGACACGACGCGCGGCACGACATCAAAGAAAATAGACGCCGCCGGCACGGAGACGCGGAAGAACGTGGTTATAGCGCGCATTGCGGTGGGAGATACGACAGCGACGAGGACCGGGTGGCCCCCGAGCCACCGGGCCCGCGGGTGTTCAGCAGGGCGATTCGCAGCACGCCCCTGCCTAATCCATTTCGACCCCCAACCAGCATCACGAAGTACAATGGAGAGACCAAGCCAGAGCTATGGCTGGCCGATTTCAGGCTGGCCTGTCAGCTAGGTGGCGCTCGAGGTGATGATCGAGCCATCATCAGACAGCTACCCCTTTTCCTCTCCGACACCGCCCGTCGATGGCTCGAGGAACTCCCTGCCAATCAGATCCACAACTGGGTTGATCTGGTCAGAGTCTTCGAGGGTAACTTCAAAGGGACCTACATACGGCCAGGGAACTCGTGGGACCTCAGCAAATGCAAGCAGAAGTCAGGAGAGACTCTTCGGGAGTACGCTCGACGCTTCTCGAAGCAGCGCACTGAGTTGCCGCACATCCCTGACCACGACGTCATCTTGGCGTTTGTTTCGGGCACCACCAGTCGAGACTTGGAGCGGGAATTAGGTCGCAATCGACCTCAGACCGTCGACGAGCTGATGGACGTAGTAGCTAACTACGCGGCAGGGGAGGAGGCAGTCGGCGCCTTCTTCAGCTCAGAAGGAAGAAAAGGCAAGCAGCCCGTCGATGAAGATGGGACTTCCAGTCGAGGCCTCAAGAAAAATAAAAAGAAGCAGAAAGTGCGGCAGTTCCACCGGGAAGATTCAGGTGACAACCTCGTCGCCGCCATGGATCGAAAGAAGCCGCGAGGCCCTCCAGAGGGAGGCATCTTCGACAAGATGTTGGAGGAGCCGTGCCCTTACCATAAGGGGGGCGCCAACCACAAACTCAAGGACTGTCGTATGCTGAGAAAGCATTTCGACAGTCAGGGGTTCAAAAAAGATACGCGTGATGACTCCAAGAAGGAGAAGGCTGGCGGCAAGGAGGACAACAAAGATAACGACGACTTCCCCGCCGTCCACGACTGCTACATGATCTATGGCGGGCCTTCGACTCAGTTGACCACGAGGCAGCGCAAAAGGGAGCGTCGCGAAGTCTTTGCAGCAAGAATGGCGGTGCCCCAATACCTTAGCTGGTCGAGCACTCCCATCACTTTCGACCGAGAAGACCACCCTGACAAGGTAGTCGCCCCAGGCGTCTACCCGCTCGTCGTCGACCCCATCATCGTCAACACCCGACTCTCGAAAGTGCTGATGGATGGTGGCAGCAGCCTCAACATCATCTACCTCGAGACCCTCGATCTCCTCGGCATCGATAGAGGACGCCTCCAGCCAAGCGCCGGCGGTTTCCATGGCGTCGTGCCAGGAAAAAAGGCACTGCCAGTAGGTCGAATCGACCTACCGGTCTGCTTCGGCACGGCGGCCAACTTCAGGAAGGAGACCCTCACCTTTGAGGTGGTTGGGTTCCGAGGCATGTACCACGCCATCATCGGGCGCCCGGGCTACGCCAGGTTCATGGCCATACCTAACTACACATACTTGAAGCTGAAGATGCCTGGTCCCAAAGGCGTCATCACTGTCAGTTCCTCCTTCGAGCACGCGTACGAGTGCGACGTCGAATGCGTCGAGTACGGGGAGGCGGTCGAGAGCTCCACCGAGCTCGTTGCAAAGCTCGAGGCCATGGCCGCTGAGGCTCCAGAGCCTAAGCGTCATGCGGACAGCTTCGAGGCAGCGGAAGGAACCAAGAAGATCCCGCTCGACCCCAACAACTCCGACGGCAAGGTGGTGACGATCAGCACCGACCTCGACCCCAAATAGGAAGCCGTGCTCGTCGACTTTCTCCGTGCAAATGCTGATATGTTCGCATGGAGTCCCTCGGACATGCCAGGCATACCGAGGGTAGTCGCCGAGCACTCCTTGGAGATTCGAGCCGGTTCCAAGCCAGTGAAGCAGCGGTTGTGCCGATTCGACGAGGAAAAGCGCAAGATCATTGGCGAGGAAGTCCACAAGCTTTTGGCGGCCGGATTCATCAAGGAGGTTCATCATCCTGACTGGTTAGCGAACCCTATATTAGTTAAGAAAAAGAATGGGAAAATGAGGATGTGTGTCGATTATACTAGTTTGAATAAAGCATGTCCAAAAGTTCCCTTTCCATTACCACGCATTGATCAGATTGTCGATTTTACCGCGGGATGTGAAACCCTTTCTTTCCTTGATGCATATTCCGGTTACCATCAAATAAAAATGAAGGAGTCCGACCAGCTCGCGACCTCTTTCATCACGCCTTTTGGGATGTATTGCTACGTGACCATGCCATTCGGGCTTCGAAACGCCAGAGCCACGTATCAACGTTGCATGCTCCACGTATTTGGCGAACATGTAGGATCAACGGTCGAGGCCTACGTCGACGACATTGTCGTCAAGTCAAAGCGACGAGGAGACCTGATCCGGGACCTCGAGGTTGCCTTCAGCTGCCTATGCACCAGCCGGATCAAGCTCAATCCCGAGAAGTGCGTTTTCGGCGTGCCTCGAGGCATGCTCCTAGGATATATCGTTTCGCAGCGCGGTATCGAGGCCAACCCCGAGAAAGTCTCGGCCATCACGAAAATGGGGCCAATCCGAGACATCAAGGGTGTGCAAAGAGTCACGGGGTGCCTGGCGGCTCTGAGCCGTTTCATCTCGAGACTAGGAGAAAAGGCATTACCGTTATATCGACTCCTAAAGAAGGTCGAGCGCTTTTCTTGGACCCCCGAGGCCGAGGAAGCACTCGAAAAGCTGAAAAAGACGCTGACCTCGGCACCAGTCCTGGTTCCACCTCAACCTGCGGAGCCGCTGCTCCTCTACGTCGCGTCGACGACCCAGGTCGTCAGCGCGGCGGTGGTGGTCGAAAGACAAGAGGAGGGTCACGCGCTGCCGGTCCAAAGGCCAGTCTATTTCGTCAGCGAGGTGCTTTCGGAGACCAAGGCGCGTTACCCCCAAATCCAGAAGCTGATCTACGCCGTAATCCTTGCCCGCCGCAAACTGCAGCATTACTTCCTTGGTCATCCTATCACGGTGGTCTCTTCTTTCCCCTTGGGCGAGATAATCCAGAGCAAGGAGGCCACGGGAAGAATAGCTAAGTGGTCGGTCGAGCTCATGAGCGAGACTCTCACTTACGCGCCTCGAAAGGCCATCAAATCGCAAGCCCTGGTAGACTTCGTCGCGGAATGGACAGACTCCCAGCTTCCCCCGACTCAGGTCCAGGCGGAGCTATGGACAATGTATTTCGACGGGTCACTCATGAAAACTGGGGCCGGGGCCGGCCTGCTGTTCATCTCACCCTTGGGCATCCACATGAGGTATGTAATCAGGATTCATTTTGCCGCATATAACAATGTCGCAGAATATGAGGCCCTCGTCAACGGTCTCAAGATCGCTATCGAGTTAGGAGTCCGACGCCTCGACGTCCGAGGTGACTCCCAACTCGTCATCGACCAAGTAATGAAAACCTCGAGCTGCCACGACCCAAAAATGGAAGCATACTGCAAGGAGGTCCGTCGACTCGAAGACAGGTTCCACGGCCTCGAGCTTGTCCATGTCGCTCGACGCTACAACGAGGCAGCCGACGAACTCGCCAAGATCGCATCTACCAGAGGCGCAGTGCCGCCTGATGCATTCTCAAAGGATCTTCACGAGCCATCCGTCGACCTAGGCACGGGGGCTGGCATCGACACCACCATCGCCCAACCAACCAATGCTGTCGATGCGCTCTTGATGGTGGAAGAGGTGATGGAGATAGAACGACGACCGGGACGACCATTCGATTGGCGCACACCGTTCCTCGACTGCCTTATCCGCGGCGAGTTGCCAGAAGACAAGACAGAAGCTCGTCGTATCGCTCGACGGTCCAAATCATATGTGATCTATGGCGAAGACAACGAGCTATATCGACGGAGCCCGACGGGGGTCTTACAACGTTGCATCACCATAGAGGAAGGCCGAAAACTCCTCGATGACCTGCACTCGGGGGCTTGTGGCCACCACGCCGCCCCACGGACCCTTGTAGGAAACGCTTTTCGGCAAGGCTTTTACTGGCCAACGGCCGTGGCGGATGCCATCGAGCTCGTACGCTCGTGTCATGGGTGCCAATTCTACGCCAAACAGACGCATCTGCCCGCCCACGCTCTTTAGATGATCCCCATCACCTGGCCGTTTGCGGTATGGGGGCTCGATTTAGTAGGACCTCTACAAAAGGCGAAAGGAGGGTATACCCATTTGCTGGTGGCCATCGACAAGTTCTCCAAATGGATCGAGGCTCGGCCCATCACCAACATCCGCTCTGAGCAGGCCGTCCTTTTCTTCTCCGACATCATCCATCGGTTTGGGATCCCCAATGTCATCATCACCGACAACGGCACCCAGTTCACCGGCAGAAAGTTCTTGGATTTCTGCGATCAGCATCACATCCGTGTGAACTGGTCCGCAGTAGCCCACCCTCGAACTAACGGCCAGGTCGAGCGTGCCAACGGCATGATTTTGCAAGGACTCAAGCCAAGGATCTACAATCGATTGAAGAAATTCGGTAAGAAATGGGTCGAGGAGCTTTCCTCAGTCCTATGGAGCCTTAGGACAACGCCAAGCAGGGCCACAAAATACACCCCGTTCTTCATGGTCTACGGCTCTGAAGCTATCCTCCCCACAGACCTCGAGTATGGGTCACCACGACTCAAGGCTTACAACGAGCAATCGAACAAAGAGACTCAAGAAAACGCGGTCGACCAACTCGAGGAGGCTCGAGACATGGCCCTCCTCAACTCCGCCAGATATCAGCAGAGACTCCGACGCTACCACGACAAGCACGTGCGCAAAAGGGACCTCAACGTAGGTGATCTTGTCCTACGACGCCGGCAAAGCAACCAAGGACGCCACAAGCTGACCCCACCTTGGGAAGGCCCGTATGTGGTGGCCGAGGTCCTTAAGCCAGGAACGTACAAATTGGTGGACGAAAAGGGGGCAATCTTCACCAACGCATGGAACATCGAACAGCTACGTCGATTCTACCCCTAGAAGTCCTAGATTTACGATCCTACATTTTGTACGAAGACTTTGTAAATGAACGCATGAATAAATAAAGTCTTTCCCTCGAGCGGCTTCTTTCTGCACCAAAAATAGTTACGAGTCATAGTCTCGACGTTAAAAGGGGATGCCAACCATGACCCATCATAGTCCGCACCCCCTCGGGGGCTACCAGAGGGACGACCCCTCCCCAAGCGTCGAAAAAGCCAAGAAATTTTCTTTTCTTGCTTGGTAAACCTTGCACGGTTCAAGTAGCTAAGGCACCTCGAGCCCCTCAAAGGCCGAGGGATAATGAGCCGGAGAACTCCCACGCCCCTAGGCTATGGAAACTCTACTCACTTCCTCACCCTTGAAGTAATCGAGGTTGTTTTTGACGAAAGATCGAGCAAGGGATACAAACGTAGGAACAAAGAGAAACAAAGGAACCTCGAGCGGAAAGACAAATAAGCAGTTAACAAATTATAAAAAGATACTATATTGCGTAACAGCAGAATTAATAAAGTATCATACAAGGGGCCTCAGGCGCCCTGAGCAGGCTCGCAGGCCTCAGTCCGCGGCACGATCCTCACCGCCCTCGCCTCCGCCCGAGCTAGCCTCAGAAGGGAGCACCTCAGGCTCGAAGAGCTTGGCCAACCTTTCCCCAGGAGCCTCCGCGTCGTCGATCAAGGCATGGAGCCTCTCCTCGTTCTCCGCGTCGGTCTTGGAGATGTCGGTGACGAAGCCGTGGGACACCACCTCCATGTCGTAGGAGAAGCCCGAGCAGACAACCGCCATCGCCCGCTTCACCCCGATGTGGAGGGCGTCCCGCACCCGATCTCGCAGCGTCGCGCCTATGTAGCACAACTGGTCGATCAGGGCGTCGCCTCGGGCGTCCTCCCTCGACTCATCCATAGGCTCGACCTCCCAAGAGGTCGAGAGATTGCTTATCGCCGTCCGCACTCGACGGTTCAAAGCAACCTCAGCCTCGAGCTGAGCCTTGGCGTTGCGAGCCTCGGCTTGGGCGGCCAGGAGTTCGTCCTTGAGCCCTGTAAAGGCCAATACAAAGAAGCTTTAGGAAAAACTCAAGCACACCTCGAAAAGGAAATTCGACAAAGGGAACATACCTTTGATGCTCTCCTCTAGGGCCGTGTTCTCGCCGACCAATCTGGTGTTGGCACGCTCGATCTCTCTGTTGGAGCGCGCCAGCTCAGTATTGGCGACGCGGAGATCTTCGATCACCCTGCCAGCCTGAGCAACGGCTCCACTCTTCTCCAGCAATTCTCCCTTCAGACACTCGACGTCGTCAGAGAGACTGCGGGATCGAGCTCGCTCCATCTCGAGGTCTTCGAGGGCCTTCTTCTTTGTGTCCTCGGCGGCACCCCTGGCGACCTCATTGTCCACATACGCCACTTTCATCTTCTGGAAGGTATCGCGGAGGGAGTCCAGGTCGGTTTGGAGAAGGCCCTTCTCCTTGTCCAGGTCCGCAATAACGCTCTTGTAGGACAAGGCCTCCTCCCGGGCTCTGGACGCGGCCTCCTCGACCGTAAGAGCCCGCTCCCGTAGCTGCATCGCCTCCTCCTCCGCCTTCTTCGAGACCTCCCGGGCCTCGGCCAAAGCAGCCTCCCTCGCCTTCTTCTCCTCCTCGAGTGCTATGAGATCTTTGTAAGCTTTAAGCAGCTTTTCCTGCGACTCGAGGAGTTGATCCTTGAGGAGGGGAAGCTGCTCCCATCCGCCCCTCGTGGCATGTATGAAGCTGGACTTGATGCGAGAGGTCTCTTTCATATCCTGCGAATCAGGGGTCGGATGGATTAGAATACAGAAACCAGAAAGCACCATAAAGATTGGAGTTCGAGAGACACTTACAAAATAAGCTGGCCCGAGCCCGTTGTTGATGACGTCCGATAGGAGCCCCACCACGTGTTTCATCCAAAGGCGGAGCTCCTCGACATGCTCCCACTTCTCGACCTCCTTCTTGTCGTCGAGGAAGATATTGGGCTCGGACGGGTCGGTGGAAGCTCGGATACGAATCCGATCGGGACACCAGTTCTCCATCTCCCGATCAGCCCGCACCTTGACGCCGCGGAGAAAGTTCTCGACGGTCTCGAGGGAACCCCCGTGGCGCAAGAACAGATCGGCGAGGCAAGGGAACCGCTCGTCGTCGTCCACCGTCTTCCACGTACCGTCCTTGCTCCCAGACGACCCGATCTCATCCTCCTCAGAGGGAAAGCGGTCCTCCCATGCTCGACGCTCCCGGAGGAACCCTGGGGCAATCCCGTCCATGCCGTAGATCGTCCTCTTGATCTCGGACTCGGGGTCGGTGGGGGTGCGCATCATGCAGGCGAGCGCCACCACTCCGTCCGCTCGCCCCGACTCTGCCCGGATCGCGGCAGGCGCCCCCGGGAGGAGCCACGCTGGGGTGGGAGGTCCGTACACCGGCAAATTTCCCTCTTGATCGCCGGGCTCTTGCGACGCCAGTGGCGCCGGTTCGGCCAAACCTTGAGGCGGGGGCTCGAGTGGCTCGTCCTCTCGGCCCCCCAGCTGCTGTTGCTGCCCCTGCTGCTGCTGCCGCTCCTCCTGCTGATGCTGCAGCTGCTCCTCCGGCTGGGGTCGCTGCTGCTGCTGCTCCAGTGACGGCTGCGTCGCCTCGCGCTCCCGCTCCTCCTCCTCCACCATCTTCCTTTGCGCCTTGAGAGCTCGAAGGCCTGCAGGCCAGGGAGTCCGTCCTGCGACGTTGGGGGTCGATGCTTCTTCCTCCATAGGTCGAGCGCCCCCAGACGCTTCGTTGCCATCAGACGTATCGCTGATGGTGATGGGTTCCCCCTCGACCCCCAATCGAGAGGGCTCGGGGGCTCCCTCTGACGCTCGCGTCTAGGGGGCCGCATCATGAGTCGGCGGCGGCGGAGTAGGCGCGGGACGAGATGAAGCCCTCTCGACGCCGGCTGGAGGTTGGGTGCTGGATGAGCCTACAAAACAAAGAGTAAGGGTCAGACGTTATGATAACCAACGCAAGAATATCGCGACGCCCGGGAATTAACTACGAACCTGGTTCCGTGGAGGCGGCACCCGTTCTGAGCCTCTTGGCCATAGACGGTTGGGCCTGCTCAAGGGTCCGCTTCAGCCTGAGAAAAGGTCGGCATATGAGGAAAGGTGGAAGAATGGGAAGACAAAAACCGCAACATCAAAAAAGGCTTACCCCACGGGGAGAACGGCTCGCCTTCCGCCACCCCGACCAGCGGGCCTCGAGCCACCCCTCGTCGGGGCTCCGGGCCCCTCGAGGGCACGAACCGGCTTAGGTACGTCGGTCCCCGCCTGGCGGACGCCGGGACCCGCGCTCTTACGGCCGGCGTCTCCTCTCTCAGAGGCTGCGGCGCGACCACGGGTTAGCGGCCCCGACGCCTGGGACCTAGCCGGATCGCTCTCCCTGGGCACCGGGGGAGGGCGCGGTGCGTCTTGTCCGGCCTTGGGCGTGGGAGGGGTGTCGGCCCGGGGACGACGAGATCCGCTCGGACCCTCCTCTGGCGCCTCTGTCCGGGGGGCGTCGGCGTCGCCTCGAGGCGGGCCCTCGAGAATCCGATCGAGGCGCGACACCATCCCCTCGGAGTCGTCGCTGTCCTCGTCGTCATCGTCATCATCATTGGGGGATTCTTCCTCAGGCTCCCCCCTCTGCCTGGATTTGGCTCGACGCGCCTCTAATGCTTGGCGGTCGAGGTTCTTCTTCTTCTCCCCCTTCTTTGCGGAGTCCTTGGCAGACTTCAGCTTTTCGGCGGATTGGCGCCGTTTGTCGCGATCGACCTCGTCCTCCTTTACCGGAGGCCTCGAGGACCGGACATCAATCCGACCCTGCCAAAACTAAGGTAGACTTAGAAAAAAGAGAGGGGAGAAAGGAAACCCAGAATCGGGGATGCGCGTAAGAAGAAAGCGTACCAGATCGATCGAGCCTGCGTCAGGTCTCATGGGGAAGCCGTTGACATGCTCCGGCTGAAAATCACCGGCAATTGCGGCCCTGACTCGGGCCGCGACTTCGTCGTCCGCCGGAGGCTCGTTGGACATCCGACATGCCTCGAGGTCCCGAGATGAGACGCCAGGGCCCATCTCGTCCATCCTCAACGGTCGTGACATCAGAGGGAGAACTCTCCGATGATGGACGGCCGAGAGGACGAGGGCGGCGGTCAAACCTTCCTGGCGAAGCTTCTTCAGGGCGTCGAGGAGAGGGTCGAGCCGAGACTGATGAGCTTGGACGACGCCGTACGTCCAGTCCGCTGGACGCTCCAAGATCAGACGGCCCGAGTAGGAAGGCAGGAGGTTGTCGTCGTTCCGCAGGTAGAACCATTGGGAGTCCCAGCCGGCGTGGTTGGTCGACAACCCTACCGGGATGTACTCCCGCGGCCGGTCCGTCTTCCCCGTCTTCTGCACCAGATTGAGGCAACCCGCCCGCACGGGCTTCCTTACGCCCGTGGTTCCGGTGGAGGCGTGAAACAGCTCGCCCCTGTAGAGGTGGAGCCACAGCTCCCAGTGCGGCATCATCCCCAGGAAGCCCTCACACACGGCGGCGAAGACCGCCGCTACGGTGATGGCGTTCGGAGAGAAGTGCTGGAGCTCCACCCCATAATGGAAGCAGAGGGCCCACATGAAGCGGCTTGGGGGCGCGCCCAGACCGTGGCGGTGAAACTTGGCGAACGACACCACGTAGCCCTCGGGTGGCTGAGGCGCCCTGTGACTCGCCGGCGGCGCGATCCACTCTGGCGACGACAGCGAGGTGCGGCGGCGCAGCAGTCCCTCCTTCTCGAGCTCTAACAGCCGGCGCTCCGTCATCGACGACGGGCGCCAGTCGTCGGCGGCGACGAGTC
>NC_012870.2:39119195-39168543 GCF_000003195.3 Sorghum bicolor | reverse complement strand
CGGAGATAGCACCCCAATTTAGGCACTCTAGTTCAACAAATTTAGAACAACTTTGATTTAGACAAGTTTCACAGAAAGTCAAGTTATCATTAAGTAACAGTTAAATTGCTCCCTTGCTGTCCAGAACAGCATTTAACCCTAAAGTTAATTATTTAATGACATGACCAAGACACAAACCATGCCAACCACATGGCTTATGACCCTAAGCATATTATAATACACCCAGAACACCAGATGGAAACTCCCAAATATTTACTTAACAAGGCATTTATTAATTAATTTGATTAAGAAGCATAATTACAAGATACTGGTCAAAGTGCTCAGAAAAATATACAAAAATTACAGAAACACAAGTATGACATCAGAGCATCACTATAAAAATTTCAGAGCCATTGCACATACCAGATTAAAGATATGTATTTAACATGGGCCAAGAGGCTTATTTCATAAATTCCAAAACATGACTTATATGGTGTCAAACAACAGATTTCAGATTATTTATATCTTGGGAATACCATAAACATGTTTACTACCAAAGTAGAGCACCAGCATAAGCACCAATTATTTTATGTGATTTAATTAAAGAAACAAGCCATAATTCAAACACAATTTACATATCACAACTGCAGTGCTCCAAAAATCATGAAATAATTATCAGAGCACTCTAATGCCATGCAAAGGCTACCATAAAATTTTCAGAGTAAACTAAGCAGTATAACCAGAGATATGCATTTATCCAAGAATAATAAGATTAAATCCTTAATAAATAATTTCTCAGAAAACATGATTCATTTTATATTTTTATTAAATACTAGCCATCTCAAGAAACACCACAAAATTTGTTTCAACATTTTTGGATAAGCAAAACTAGAGATATGATTTTTCCAATATCAGCTCAAACCCTAATTTAAACAAAGGAGAAAGAGAGAATGACAGAGGGGACCCGCGCGTCAACGGACCCCACCTGCCAGTGACCGGAAGCAGAGGCGCGGCTTGACCGCCGGAGATCTCGTCGACGGCGAGGTCTCGGCACTGGCCAAGGGCACCATCGTGCTCCCCACTGCATTCCGCATCTAGCGGTGCCCAAAACCCTAACTCTACCGGACCCTAGGTACCTTGCCCTCGCGAATGGCGGCACGGCGGTGGTGCGCGGCCGACCGCCGGCGTCTCTGGCCGGAGACAGAGCAGAAGAGAATGCGGACGAGCAACAGCAAGACCTAGCGAAGCTTTTGGGACAAGAAGGAGAAGGAATGGTGGACTACAGCGCCCTGGCTACGACGCCGGTGGCCGTGGCGGAACTCCGGCGAGGTAAGCTCGCGTCGGAGCAGGCAATGCGGGCTCACCGAGGCTCGGAAGTCGCAGCAAACTTGACGACGGTGGAGAGGAGAGGCTTGCGGAGCACTGGACGGAGTTGCTTGACCGGAGACACGGGGATGCGCGCGCGCGAGCTCGCCGAAGCAACGGCGGCGACGCGGAAACAAGGACGCGCGCGAGAGAGAGGATACCGGGAGTGGAATGGCGCTGTCCACGCGACCGGGGCGCCGTGGCGAGCTGAAGGACGCGCGGAGGACTGACGGGCGGGGCCAACGGCGACGTACGGATGCCACGAGTCCAGACACGCGGCACACCGGCGAGCTCCCCCTGTCTGAACGACGACGCGATTCAGTCTCCCCAAACCGACTGAAACTCGGTTTTGCACGACAGATTACTCCCTAATCACTCGGTGATTTTGCTGGCTAATTGCTCCATGCTGGAGAGCTACACGAGTACTCCAACATTGCTTACAAGATCGAAGCTTGATTCGGCCTAGAATTCAAACTGGAAGATGAAGAAGACCCCCTCGAGCAAACTGCAAAGCACCCAGGACTTAGAAATTTTTCTAAGTAATGGAAACCACTCCAAATTTGCCTTGTGGGTCACTTTTGAGCTATTTGTGATCATTTTCATGAGATGGCCATAAAACAACTTTTGTTCCTTATAAAATTTGCTACAACTTTGCTGTAGAAAGTTTTGACATGCAAACATTTTATGAAACACTTTTTAAAAGCCTAAGCAAAAGAGGTTTCTAGGGCCTATTTGCATAAGTATGACTTAAGTGATTATTTTGGAGAAGTGATCAACATGAACATTGTTCCCAAGATTAAGTTAAACATAGATAAACTAATTACCAAGACATTAAGCACAAACACAAGCATTGTTCACTCAAACATAAGCATAGGAAGCCTATTTAAGCAATTTAAACCACATCTTTGCAAAGAATGACATGTCTCAAGATAGATGATGATCATGGATGCTTTGAATGGATGATGATGCTCATGCTATGCACATGATCAATGCAACCATAACACTGGGGTGTTACAAGGCGCGCGGCGTGCTTTCACTTGGCGAGATCCGAAACTCCGAATCGAGGGCAGCTAGGGCTCCCGTGGTGCAAAGAAACAGCAAAGGGGGTCACGGCGGGGTCATAGGAGCTTTATAGGGCCTTGGTTTGCACAAAAAGGCAAGAAATCGCGCTGTTCTCGAGATTGAACCGGCCGGTATCGTTGAGTTCGGTTCGAGTACGACAGAGGTAGGAGATGAGCGCTGTTTTGTGGGCCCCACGCATCATAGAATGAAGGCCGGGACCTGGCTGTTATTGACTCCAACAGAGGAAGGAAGGGGCACGCCAGCTAGCCGGCTGCTAGGCCGCTCTGCGCATCGGGCTGGGCCGTGCCTCGGGCCGGAGTGAGGAGGAGGAGGGGGTGTTGACTCGGCCGTGCAAGCTGGGCTGTGGCGGAGCGCTGGGCGCGGGGAAGAGGGCCGGGGAAAGGCCAGTGGAGCTGGGCCTCGGCCGAAAGCCACCAGGTAAGCCTTCTCCTTCTTTTTTCTTTTCTTTTTTCTTTTCCATAAACCTTTTCCAAATAAAATTTGGTGTGCAAATAAATTCTAACTAAGAGCAACAAGCATAACATAAAATATGCTCCAGCATGAATGCACAATCAAGTTCCTATTCCTATATTGAATTTTAATATCCACAGAAATTTATTTATTCACTAAATTAAATGCTCACAAAAATACTTAATTAAATCAAATTAATTCCTATTAATTGAAATCAAATTTTTGGGTGTTACAAACTCTACGCCCTTAAAAGAAACTCGTCCTCGAGATTGAACGGTGTATAAACAACGACAATGGATATGACTCTCCCAAAAGGCTTTTGCTTCTGAATACCAATTTCATTGCACTTGGCTCATTCTAATGATCCAACTTCTGGTAACTCTTTTTATTTGTCTCTTAAGTTCTTCTAACTCATTTATCCCCATTCTGTAAGGCCTTTTAGCTATAGGTGCAGTATCAGGTAGTAATTCAATAATAATAAATTCAATGTCTCTGGTCGGTTAGCATACCTGGCGACTTATCTAAAAATTCATCTAGAAACTTATTCACTACACAGTCCTGAAGATCAATATCATCATCCCGCTGGTTCACTGTAGCTGTGGGTGGAGCCTCTACTGCTATATTAACACTGATTCTCTCCCTTTGGTGTTGTCACAACTACTACTTTCTCTTTGCACTTAATCTTTGTAGTATATTCCTTCATCCAATCCAAACCCAAGATCACATCTATGCCTGAAGTTCTCATAACCATAGGACTGACAAGGAAAACCCCCCTTAAAGAAAGACTTGCTGAGGGGCAACAATAAGAAACTGGTATAGTCCCTCCCGGTGAGTTTACTAGCATATGGGTTTTCATGGCAACTAGTGGAATCCTATGAACTCTAACAAATGCTTGTGATATGAATGTATGCAAAGCTCCAGAATCAAATAAAACTGTAGCGGGGATAGAGTTGATACTAAACGTACCCATCATGATTTCTGGCCCCTCCTGAACTGTCTCTGCAGCCACATGGTTCACCTTTGCTCCATGAGAATTAGACTTTTGATTGTTGTTCTGCTGGTTGAACCTCTCCGGGCAATCATATGACATATGTCCTTCCTTCACACAACGAAAACACCTAGTAGGAGTATTGGGAGCACTTCACTTCATGGAGGTGGCTTTTGAATTTCCCGAGCGGGGAGTCTGCTGACCACTCTACTGTTGATTAGGATTACGCTGGGGTTGTTGGTTGTGGTCCCACTGACTAACCGGTCCCTGGAACCTCTGTTGATCGCCTTGCTGAGAATTGAAACGTTGGCGGTTGTTGCTACTAGGACCTTGTGCTAGCATCCTTCTCTTCTTGTCCTGGCCTTTGCGCATGTTATCCAACACAATAGCACGATTCACCAAAGCCTGGAAGGTAGGATAGGTATTTCCAGCCAGTTGCAACCTGAGTTCATAGTAAAGACCTTTCACAAAGAGACGTTGCTTATCAGCATCTTCTCTGACTTCATTTGAGGCATAGCGGGCCAACTGCTCAAACTTGTCATGATACTCAGCCAAAGTCATAGAACCCATCCTGAGAGATCTGAATTCCTCCTGCTTGAGCTCCATCATTCCTTCATTGATATGTTGTGCTCTAAAGTCTTTGCAAAATTCCAACCAAGTGACAGGAGGAGCATTGTTGGGGCAGAAGCTTGATATGACTCCCACCAAGTCTGAGCTGCTCCCTGAAGTTGTCCAGAAGCATACAACACCTTTTATATATCATTACACTGTGCTATGTTTAGTTGCCTCTCCACAGCACGTAGCCAATCATCTACCTCCATAGGATCAGCTGAGTGTGTAAACACCGGAGGTCTTCCCTTCATAAATTGGCCCCACTTATCTCTCACATGAACAGGTGGTGGTGGTGGTGGAGGTTGCTGCTGTAGGTGCTGTATGAAAACGTGCATCATCTCATTCTGAGTTTGCATGAGCTCTTCCACAGTAATTGGATCATTGACACCCATGCCACGGCCTCTGCCTCTACCTCTTCCTCTAGCTGCCATCTGCATTCCAAGGTATAGAAACAAGTCTTAGTAACGTCCAACGTGACATTTACAAGAGATATTGGAATTTGAAATTTTTCTCGGTAACATTTAACATCAGCAGATCAGAAAATCGGTCATATCTCGAGTTTCAGAAACCAAAAGATTACATTCTGTACACCGTTAGAAAGACAAAGAAATTATCTACAACTTTCGTTTAGACCATATTAGCAGATTCCGTCGTTAAATTAACCAATAACTGGGTACAACCGAAACTGTTCCAGAATTCCAGACTGCGCAGAAACCTCATCTTTGAACAACCATAACTCACAGCTCATAACAGATAATAATATCATTCTTGCGGCATTGGAAATATATATAAGTGTACTTGTTCCCAGAAAAATTTAATGAACTTTGCTCGAACAGATTTGGAGATGTACTAGATTTATTGTAGACTGCTCCACAAAACAGTAAGGGACAAAACAGAATTTTAACCAAATCCAACTATTTAGTTCATTAATCCTTATGCCTTAGGCCTATAAACTAAATGAAATTATGGAGAAAATCCACAAGATCATTACACTCATTACAAAGATCCAATAAGCATAATAACAAACCAAACCAAGCATCAAAGGTTCACACTTCAAGCACTGACTCAACTTGTGGTGCTATCATTCTCTTCCTATTAAGGGTAAAGATCCTGAAATACGTGTTGACGGTCCTTAAGTATCAAATTTAATTAACAAATAAACAAAGAAAAGGATCCAAATGAAATCAATATCTAGACTTAGGGTTTTATGTGACAGAATTCCATGAGTTTTGGTGTTTGTCTATTTCTGCAGGGGGTTATTAGGAAATACGGAAGAAAGGCCCACACGTCGGGATTACATAGAGATATCAACGTGCCGCACAATTATCTTACATTTAGAAGACTCCAGAAGCCACGGGAAGGAAGCGAAGGCCGAACGGAGCCTGGCCCTGGGCGCCCGCCCCCCTGAAGAGTCCAATCAGAACTCTTTCGGGATCAATCTCCACCGACCTAAAGGATCAAGGATAACCGTTCAATCAATGTCGGTTTGATCCAACGGCCCATATTCACTTGGAGGGACTATAAAACCAAACCCCTTGGCTCCTGGAGGAGAGATCCTCTCAACCCTAATTCATTATTCCTCAAGGGAGAAGAAGCCTCTGATCAAGCCTAGAGCCACCACATCAATTAGACATCTAGATTAGCATAGCTACATAGGATTAGAACTAGAAGGAGTCAATCTTCGATTGGTTTTCGGATCTGTCAAGAGGATTCTTGGTAATTCTCTAATTGTTCTTCTAATTGTTCATCTTGGTTCTTCAATATTATGAACATGACTTTGTTCTACTTCAATATATTGCTTATGACTTTGCTCTACTTGTTTATATTCAAGATTATATTTTTCTTAGTTTATCATAGTTATATACTTGGCTTAGTTAGATTGGATCTATATACATGTTTAGGATCGTATAGCGTTTATCCATCGGATCCATGGGTAAATGATAGATATTGTGTAGGCGTGGTGCTTATACCATATTTATCTGCGATTGTGCCCAATATGTCAGATCGTGGGGTAGTTCGTGATAGTGACAGCTTCATTGATTCTTATATAGTCCCCCTCTCGTGTATTGGACTGGCAGAGCAACATTATTAGAGGGGAGTGATTGCTATGTTTCTCATTTTCCTTGCTAATATCACTATGTATGGGCGTAGTCTTGTCTCACAATGATTGCTAAGTATGCTTGCACTAATTATGATATGCTAGACTATATAGTTGAGAATAACTTAGGAAATATTCTTGTAGTTCGTTCTAATACCATGCTAATGACTTGCTAGAATATCTAATTGAGGTGCTTATCATATTTATATGTGGCTAAGTTATGCTGATCAGATTAATTATCTTTGTCACTATTCATTACTTTATATATCCTTTATGTGACACTTACCTCTGTATCAAAGAGTTAGATAAATGTTCTCAATTATACATGCAATGATAGATACTCAATCTCATATTATATTCTATAATCAATATTGATGGTTGCTAATCCCTTCCCAGTGGTAAAAATATAAATAACGATACCTGGAATACTTCCCGGTTAAAATGCTACATCGATATTAATCTGTGCGCTTGCAGATCCCATTCATTATTTATTTAGATGAGCAATTGCATATTTCAATACCGCGTCTTTCATGTTATGCTGGGGATGACAACTTGGCTTAAGTGGCATGGGAGATAGGTTTGGCATTTTTGGCACCATTATCCGAATTAGAAAACTGTCTACTTTTGGTAGTGATGTTAAGAATACCCAACAATACGTATTTCAAAGTTGCCAGAAGGTGGTAAGAAAAAGTTCTAAAAGCATATCAAGCAAGGGGTGGGGATGAGAACAAGTCTTTAAAATAAGCAACAAGGTGAAGGTGAATAACAATGAAAAGGTTATAGTATAGACAAAAATATCAAGGTTGATAGAATAAGGATTTTATAACAATTTCAAAACCTTAAAATGGTCAATTTCTAAATAGGCTTGCATCCGACAGTCAACAAAGCTCTGATACCAATTTTTCACACCCATATTTTAAGAACAAAATAGGATGCATAAAAGACTCATATGTGCCCTAAAAACAGTCGCACACATAAGTAGACAAATCTCAAATGTACCATTGCAGTGTTTATTACATAGCATAACATAATAAATCACGTAATCTTATACAATAATGATAATAAGATTAAACAACGCTCTCGAAGGAAGCACCACATAGGGACACTGTTGACTGGTTGACTCCAAGCCTAGTACTCATAACGGTAGTCCTCATTCCAGTCATCTTCATTATCATATCCTTAGGTGTTGGGAAGTTGCAAGAGTGAGCACATATCATACTCAACAAGTATAACTAAGGGTTCATGAGGCTCAAATAGCTGACACTGTTTTGACTGCATTTAGCTTTTAATAGTGGATAACAGGTTCATAATTAGATAGCAAATGTCAAGGTAGCATAAATAATCCAATAATCACATGATCAAATGTAAGCATAATTAACTCATAGCATAAACGATAATCAAATGAACAAAACAACTTAACAAGCTCATCGTCTTTATGTATATGTCCCCAAGGCCGCTCCTGACCGTGAGCTCAGCTAGTATACTAGTTTTTAACAATCTGCAGAGGTTGTTTATCTTTACCCATGAGTCATGATTTACCCTTTCGCTAGAGGTAGCTAATCTCTTAACCCCCTTCCTAGGGAGGCCGGCAGGGATCACTATGATGCCTTTCAAAAGTTTGTTTAACATATTAGGGCCGCAAGGTTTCCTCGACGAGCTGATATAGATGCTGTAACACCTGGCTTAGGGCTTAATAGGATTAATAGGAGACTCATACCAACAAGTTGCAACTTCTTTTCTCGAAGTCCATCTCCAAAGAATTCTAAAGTTAAGCGTGCTTGGCCTAGAGAAATTTAGTGATGAGTGACCGACCGGGAAGTACTTCCCGGGTGCACACGAGTGAGGACAAAGTGTGTAGAAAAGACTAGTGTTAGTTTGTGGGGGCTGACTATGTCCTAGAAAAGCTGCCAGATGTAAGCGGGCCCAGCCTCGTGGAGGCAGGATGTTACAGAATGGTATCAGAGCCGACTCTCGCGGTTTCACGGGCGTGTGTGTCGCAGTTGCGCAAGCATGGTGTGCATGGCTAGTGTGGACCCAGAGTGGTCACACAGCATGGCACATGCGCTGGCACTGGATGCACGGACGTGGCCAAGAGGGGACGTTCCTGGCTTGGGGTTGATCGGCGAGGACGTCGATCTCTTAAGGGGGTGAGGATTTAACACCCGGCCTAGGGCTTAATAGGATTAATAGGAGACTCATACAGACAAGTTGCAACATTTTTTCCAGAAGCCCATCTCCAAAGAACTCTAAAGTTAAGCGTGCTTGGCCTAGAGAAATTTAGTGATGGGTGACCGACCAGGAAGTACTTCCAGGGTGCGTACGAGTGAGGACAAAGTGTGTAGAAAAGACTAGTGTTGGTTTGTGGGGGCTGACTATGTCCTAGAAAAGCTGCTAGATGTAAGCGGGCCCGAAGCGTGCTTGGCCTAGAGAAATTTAGTGATGGGTGACCGACCGGGAAGTACTTCCCGGGTGCGCACGAGTGAGGACAAAGTGTGTAGAAAAGACTAGTGTTGGTTTGTGGGGGCTGACTATGTCCTAGAAAAGCTACCAGATGTAAGTGGGCCCGGCCTCGTGGAGGCGGGACGTTACAGATGCCTCCTTCCAAATGGCATAATGACGCACAGCCTATACACATAAGGACAGAGGCTCGCACTATACCCGTGTTGGCAAGCCCCTCTAGCGACCTTACTGGTAACCACTAACAAGCTTGAAAAGGTCTTCATAGTGAGCTAAAGCCAGAGCCATTATAGCCCTCATGGTTGCACTGTTATCCCAGGTGATAACGTATAGAAAAGATCTCATATAGTCATTTGTCATCCTTTTATGTTCATTGCATAGCTATTAATCATCTTACAAGATCATGGATTATATCAAGCACTAGCACAACTACACCAAATGCATATCAAGTAGGTAACATGGAATCCAGGTAACAATCATCTATGATTTTGCTAAGGTCGATAAGGTGGAAACATGCATATGATATATATGTGTACTTATAAGTGTATAGGTAACAAGGATGATCCCAAGTTATACATGCCTTGATCAAAGCTCTCTTGAGCCTGCTGCTGGTCTTCAAAAGATTGACCTTGATTGTCACACCCATATTTTAAGAACAAAATAGGATGCATAAAAGACTCATATGTGCCCCAGAAACAGTCGCACACATAAGTAGACAAATCACAAATGTACCATTGCAGTGTTTATTACATAACGGAACATAGTAAATCACATAGTCTCATACAAAAATGATAGCATAAAGTAAACAACGCTCTCGACGGAAGCTCCACACAGGGACAACATTGACTGGTTGACTCCAAACCTAGTACTCATAGCGATAATCCTCATTCCTGTCATTGTTGACACTAGCTAACACTACTTAGATACTAGGTTGTCATCCCCAGCATGGTGCTAGAGTGTATAAAGGTATTTATAAATATAAAGGCTCTCTAGAAAATAATCTATTCTATCTACAAGTGCACAGATAAAACACCTCATTGTAGCATTTCACCAGGATAAGTATTCCAGGTATCATTATTTATAATTTTGCTCAGGAGAAAAATAAGGGCAAAAACCATCAAGGCATAGACTAGAGATAAATTTGCAAGAACATGATTACTAATGAGAAACTCGTCACACAGTCACTTACTTTAGCAGAGGGTAAACCATAAAGATAATGATAATGAATTATAAGTTCAAGGGATAAATAACACAGCAATTAGAAAATAGACTACTCCTCATATATGTAGGTGATGTCGGATTAGCTAGAGAATGGATTCTAAGTTATCTACTGATCATATATAGCATAAAAGATTCTTCATTCATGTATAAGGAACATTGCTAAAGTAAATCAGAACATCGCAAGACTTACTCCACAAGACCGGTTCTGCCTGTCCTATCACCGGAGGGTGGACTATATAAGAATCAATGAAGCTGTCACTATCGCAAACTACCACACGACCAGGCCAATATGATACATTTGCAGATAAATAACATCTAAGCACCACACTCACATGTGATCTATCACCTAACTCCCTCGCGTCAAGAGCTAAGCGCTTTGCAAACTTATACATAAACTCATTATCAATCATAACTATATCAAATATAGAACTAGAGCAAACTAAGAACATAATAATTAGAGACATAATGCAATTAGAACAAAGAATTAGAGAAAGATATGAATAATACCAATCTTTATTACCGAAGATCCGAATCCAGAGCGTAGTGCTCTACTTCTCTAATTGCTATCTAATCAAACCTCTAAACTTGAAGGATTAGGGAGTAGCTAATTCTAATTCTCTGTGGGAGAGAAGCTCTAAACCCTAACTTTGATGGCTACATCTGAATAATGATTTCTTCTCTTCTCCTCTCACCTCCAGGGGGGAGAGGCCTTGGTTATATAGTCCCTTCAAGTGAATTTGGGCCGTTGGATCAAACCGACATTGATTGTATGGTTTAGATTGATCCTTTAGTTCGGTGGAGCGTAGTCTCGAAACAGAGTCCCGATTGGACTCCAACCCTGGGCGGGCGCCCAAGGGGGTGGGCGGCCGCCCTGCCCCCGAGCCCGATCGTGTTCTCATTCGTTCCCGTGGCTTCTGGACTCTTCTAGATTGAGGAAAATTGCACGGCACGTAATTATCTCGTTGTAAACATGACATGTGGGCCTTCTCTCCATATTCTCTGATAACCCCCTGTAGAAATAGATAAACACCAAAGCTCGTGGAATTCTGTCAGATAAAACCCTAATTCTAGATGTTTGGTTCATATTGATCTTTTTCCATGTTTATTTGATTATTAATTTTAGTACTTAAGGACCGTCAACAAACTCCCCCAAGCTTACCCTTTGCTCGTCCCTGAGCAAACAGCTAAACTCAGATGGATGCGGAGTTGCTTCGATGTTTTTCTTTCCTGACAGGCACACATGCTTTTACGTAAAAATTCTTCCAGATTAGAGTGAAGTGTTATGGAGCGTAGTACCTGTACTTAAGTCTTAAGTAATCAAAAGATAAAATAATTAAGTCAAGCACTATTCCTCCTGTCTTTACTTCACCTTTGTTCCAGAGTTTTTCATAAGTTTTCAAAATAAAACTCAGAGTTCCCAGCAATGATTCTCTCAAGTCTCTCTATATGTGGTATTTGTGGATCCTTACCAAAAATGTCACTTACCTATAGCTAATAGAATATTTAAGTGGATCTCATAGGAGTGAAAAACAACTCATACATATGTTGTCTAATCGAGCCATGGATCCAAAGGAACTCAGCATATAATTAAATCAAGATGTGCATGTGTGGTGGAGTTAGTGATGGTAAAAATGTATAAGTAATGATAAAACTTAGTTCTCATTGCTCCTCATATTGCTATCTCTCCTCTTATTTTTTATCTTTGCTTTGGGAGAACATGGGCTATCTTTTTCTTCTTCTTTTTTCAGGTGGGTAGTAGATACCCCTAATTCTACTGTTGGACACTTGTCCATTTTTTCCGCTCAAGTGGGCATCTTTGTACCCCTAATTCTACTTCGGACACTTGTCCATTTTTACCTCTCGTCTCACTCTTTTTCTTTCCTTTTCCGAGGTTCCGGGCACTTGTCCCTTTTTATTTCCTCGCATATTTTTGCATAACCCATGCCTCTTCTGCATTGAATCTTTTTGGAGAGAGAGAATAACAATATTTGGGACAGTGAGTGATAATATTTTTAGCATTTTTAATGAGTGGTAATGGATGGTGTAGTAAATGTGTGCAAGTGAATATCTTAATTTAACCACATGAAAAGCTCCTAAGGGTCTACACAGCTCGATCAAACTCAACGTGAATATAAATGTTGTAGCAAGTATGGCTGTGGTAGGAATTTTGTAATGCTAAGAACTCATCATGTGATTTGTAAGTTTTCAAAATAAATCTCCAGAACTTAGTGTAGTAGGAACAAGATAAACAGCAGCTCAAACTTTATATCATGTCTTTCTCCTACCTAGACTTTAGTTTTATGCTTCCCATAGATAGTAAATTTAGTTTTAGTAATTCCTGGAAGAACTCTAATATAAAAGCTAGGTACTTGAAAGTAAGCGAACAGAGCAACTATTCATCATTTCCATCATGCATCTTTTTGGTCTTTTTATTTTTCTAGGGATTAAACTTAGCAAGAAAATAAAGCACACTTATCTACACACTCTTTTTATTTTGTTTTCATGTTTATAGAATGCAGTAAATTAAAGCAATAAAATATTTGTTGGGTTTTCTAAGTTTTTCCTTTTAAGATAAATAAAACACTAAATATTGGGGAGGAACTCCCCCAAGCTGGATGTTGATGTCGGTCTTACCCGATGTTCCAGAACCGCATCATGGTTGTGATGTTGTCATTCATTGTTGTTGTATCTTGTCTCAGCTCTTGTATTGCAGCGGCATGGTCCTGGTTCCATTTTTGTTGCTCTTCCAGGTGTCGCCCATGTTCTGCTTGCGTGTTCTAGATGTTGAGGAGGGTGTTGTCGGTATGGGTGAAGAAAGCACCGACCTCTTGATAGTAGTCATTTGTCAAAGCGTAGGAGGCGTCGGAGTATCGTCCTGCATAAAATTGGGACGGAGGTCTGGATCCTGAAGCTCCATATGGATCAGTGGAGTACCTGCCCGTATGAAAAGACGGGTTTGTCCACTGGTGATCTTGGCTCTCCGGCCATGTCTCCTCTGTTGGCTCCTGTGGTTGTGCATGTCGAACCCACGGGTCTCGAAGAACTCGAGGGTTGTAGTCACTATAATGCAGGTGCGCTGCTTCTTCTGGTCCGGGATCAGCTCCATACCAGGTGCGTTCTTGATGGGTGGTCATCCTTTCAGATGCCACTCGCTGTGGAGCTCTCTGGTTCATCGGTGTTGCTGCAATCTCAATGAGAAAATTTTGAACAATGTAGAGGCCAAGGTTCGGGTTAGGTAACCGAATCTTGCCTTTATCATCATATAGCATATACATTACATTCCTCTCTTTCTTTAACATCCGAGCCTGTCTAAATGTGTCATAGCCATGATAAATTCTTAACTCATCTATGAAGTCCAACGACGAGTTTTCTAGCAAATGAAGATTAGAGGCTAGACGAGTGATAAGTGAAGTACATCCTACTAGTCCCTGAAAACTAGGTACACTAAGCCAATGAGAAACTAAAAGTGTAAGAGGTGAAGTGGGTACTTTATTAATAGCAGCATATAAAAGTTGCAAATCTCCTACTCTTACTTTCCTAATATCATCACGATAGAAAAGATTGTACCCAAGCCATTTGTGGAACATCCTAAGAGTGGGGTGTTCCATGTCACTGGTTCAGGCTTGACTATAAAAATTATCTCTAGATATTTCTCTCCAAAACTGGTGTCTCTCAAAATTGGGTAAATCGGAGTCAATGTTCAGGATGCATCTTGAGGAGAAACCAAGATGGTCGCTTAGTTCTCTCCAAGACAACATAATCTCTTGTTTGAACATCCAAAAAACAATTCCCCCCTCATAATATTGTAAGGTGCAAAGAAATTCGAGGGTGAGAAGACGAGAACCCAGCTCAGTTGTATTCCAAAAATTTGTCCAACCTATCATTTGGAAAATTAAGTCAAATTCAGTGTCCATACCTGTTTCTTGTAGTAAGACTGGATCAAGAGTAGGGGTGTGAATGAAATCTTTGTTCTTCAGTTGCTGACAGACTTCCTTCTCTCTTCGGGTCTTTAGTCCTAGGTCTCCTATCTTGAGAAGGACCTTGACTTGCTGACCAGATGAAGATGACGGAGCTTGTGTGGGTGTCAGGTCGACGCTCATCTCTGATGGGTGTGAGGAGTGTCGGGCTGAACTCCTTGTACCAATGTTCTTGAGAGCCTTCCCTGGATTCTTCACCTTCTTAAACATCCTGTAAACAAAAGTTGGCAAAAACACAACTAGTGGAAAATGTGAGAGAAAGTGTTAGTGGTCAGCTGTCCGGAATGTCAGTAGTCCAGGGGTTAGTCGTTCAAGACAAGTTTCTATTTTGGCAGAACCTCCCCCTCAACAACTTTTACTTCCGCTTGGACAGCGGGATCACTCCTTACTAGGTGAAACTCACTCTCTCACTCAAAAACTACCAACTTCTTTTCCACTCTTCTCTTCTTCTCTACTCTCTTCTCACTCCACTACAAGAGCTCCTTCTCTGGAAACTGATACTTGTGTGGTTTTCTGGAGTGCTTGTGTGGAGAGGATGGAGGTAGAAGGTGGCTATTTATAGGAGGAAGAGGGGGCAGGGCGGGCGCCCTTGGTAGGTGGGCGGGCGCCCACTTGTGATGCCCATCCTGGCTGCCCTTTCTCCACTCCCTTCTCTGCTTAATTCTCACGCAAGATAATGTATCATGGGTGGTGGTTGGCCGGTGGAAAAGTGTTGTTAGTGGAGATATGTTGGTGGATGAAATAATGTGATGGGATGTATGTGAGGTGTGGTATATGACATGTGGGACCCAAGGAGTGTGGGTCATGCTTCTAGAAGGTTGCTATAATTAAATATAATGCAGGAAAATCTATGAGAATTAAAACTTATGAAAATGAAAAATATTTTTGTGCCTCCGCAATAATTAATAAATATGGGTTGTTACACACCATGAATATTATTTATATGGGGCTTTTGATTATTATAGTAATGATTATGAATAAATGTGACTAATGCAAGAATTAATTATGCGAGAATTTAAATATGAGAAAATTAATAATGCGGATAAATACCGATTTACCTCCCGGTGAGGGTTTGGGATTTTTAGGTCCCCCAAGCTGGACCTCCAAATCTTTTAATCTTCTGAGTTACCTTCCTCCGGAGATGGTGTCTCCAGTGGTTCTTCATGAACTTCCTTCACTGTAGAGTCTCTCTCTGGTCTGGGTTTAAATGTGAAGTGTTCTTCTTGTCCGTTTATGTTGAACTTTATTTCTCCTTTCCCGACATCAATGTGGGCATTGGCAGTGCTCAGAAATGGCCTTCTAAGGATGATGGACACTTTTGAGTCAGGACTCATGTTCAGTACCACAAAGTCTACTGGCACCAGGAAATCTCTGATCTTGACTGGAATGTTTTCAGCGATGCCCAACGGGTGTCGAACCGATTGATCTGCTAGTTGTAGGCACATTGATGTTGGTTCTAGGGTTGCATGCTCAAGCTTTTTGTAGACTGATGCTGGCATCACACTGACACTTGCTCCGAGATCACAAAGTGCATTGTTGAAGTGTTGGTTTCCGATCGAGCAATCAATAGTGGGACATCCAGGATCTTCCTTCTTCTTTGGTGGTTTATTGAGGATGGCCGCACTACATTCTTCTGTCAGCTTGATAACCTCAGTAGTGGGCAGTGGTCTCTTTTTGTTAAGAATATCTCTGATGTACTTCGCATATGTAGGTACCTGTATGGCATCGAGCAGAGGTATGTTGACATATAATTTCTGAATGACCTCTACAAACTTACCAAACTGCTCATCCGACTGCAGTCCTCTGTTTCTTCTGGGAAATGGCAAATAGTTGGTGTCGTAAAAATCTTTCCTTATTTCTCCGATTCTTGGTGGTTGCAGCAGATCTTCTGCTTCAACTGGGCTTTCTTCTTCTATCACTGCTGGTTGCATTGGTGCTGATGTTCTTTGTTTCTCTTTTGGGTATGGGGGATCTGTGGTGGCTTTGCCTCCTCTAGTAGTTATATTCTTTACCTTTGCTATTGGGTTGACTCGAGGTAAGTTGATATTTGTATGCTGTCTCAATGGCCCTTTGATCTTCTTTGAACTTGGCCCTCTGGTCAATCCAATGGAGCAAATTTTCCATCTTAGTTGATAATGCATTTACTTCTTCTGGTATTTCTTCAGTTTGATGACATTGTTGGGCTTTATCTTGGAACCAGCTTTGATTTTCTGCTATCTTATCCAAAAGTATCTCTGCTTTTCCAGTTGTAAGCTCCAATAATGATCCTTTAGCAGATGCATCTAGGCACTCACGAGCCTTCTGGGTTAATCCATGGTAGAAGGTCTGCATAAGTAACCATGTGGCCATTCCATGGTGAGGACAATCTGATATGTATCCTTGAAAACGCTCCCATGCTTTTGAAATGGTTTCTGTCTTCTACGGTTGGAAACTGACAATATTTCCTCTTAAGGCAGTTGTTTTGCCTATAGGGAAAAATTTTGATAGAAAGGCATCTGACAAGTTCGTCCAGTTGTTGATGTTATCTTGATGAGTGTAGAACCACTTCCTCGCTTTCCCTTCCAGTGAGAATGGAAAAAGGCGAAGCAGTATGACGTCCTTGTCGACTCCGTTGATGTGGATTGTGCTTCCAATCTCTAAGAAATTCTGCAAGTGTGCACTAGCATCTTCATGTGCCTTTCCACTGAATTGTGTAGCTTGTACCAAATTGATGAGGCTTGACTTGAGCTCAAACTCGGGTACTCCTTCTTCTACTACAAATCTTGGGCTAGTTGGAATGTTCTCAAGGTTTGGAGCAGAGAATTCTTGTAGGGTCTTTTGTGCCATAGCTTCAGCAATTGGTAGCTAGATTCTTCTTCTCTTGATTGCTTTGGTTCTGATGAGGAGGAGTTGAATGTACCCAAAGTCAATCCTGATATACCCTATATAAAAATGTAAACATAGAAAAACAACAGGGTGAACCTGCCAAAGCAGAGGTGCCTTGTTATGATTTCTCACTTAGTAGCTATTTTATACAATTATTTCTCTATAGTCTAGTCTAATATTTTATATGAAAAACCTTGACTGATTTTCTAACTTTCCTTACCGTTCCTATGTGTTACCCTTTTGTTTTCTTATGACTTCCTTATGATTCCCCGGCAACAGCACCAGAAATGCTTGTTGACACTAGCTAACACTACTTAGATACTAGGTTGTCATCCCCAACATGGTGCCAGAGTGTACAAAGGTATTTATAAATGTAAAGGCTCTCTAGAAAATAATCTATTCTATCAGCAAGCGCACAGATAAAACACCTCATTGTAGCATTTCACCAGGATAAGTATTCCAGGTATCGTTATTTATAATTTTGCTCATGAGAAAAATAAGGGCAAAAACCATCAAGGCATAGACTAGAGATAAACTTGCAAGAACATGATTACTAATGAGAAACTCGTCACACAGTCACTTACTTTAGCTGGGGGTAAACCATAAAGATAATGATAATGAATTATAAGTTCAAGGGATAAATAACACAGCGATTAGAAAATAGACTACTCCTCATAAATGTAGGTGATGTCGGATTAGCTTGAGAATGGATTCTAAGTTATCTACTATCTACTAAGTCATAATCTACTCTAGTTATCTACAAGATCATATATAGCATAAAAGACTCTTCATTCATGTATAAGGAACATTGCTAAAGTAAATCAGAACATCGCAAGACTTACTCCACAATATCGGTTCTGCCTGTCCTATCAATGGAGGGTGGACTATATAAGAATCAACGAAGCTGTCACTATCACGAACTACCACAAGACCCGGCCAATAGGATACATTTGCAGATAAATAACATCTAAGCACCACGCTCACATGTGATCTATCACCTAACTCCCTCGCGTCAAGAGCTAAGTGCTTTGCAAACTTATACATAAACTCATTATCAATCATAACTATATCAAATATAGAACTAGAGCAAACTAAGAACATAATAATTAGAGACATAATGCAATTAGAACAAAGAATTAGAGAAAGATATGAATAATACCAATCTTTATTATCGAAGATCCGAATCCAGAGCATAGTGCTCTACTTCTCTAATTGCTATCTAATCAAAGCTCTAAACTTGAAGGATTAGGGAGTAGCTAATTCTAATTATCTGTGGGAGAGAAGCTCTAAACCCTAACTTTGATGGCTACCTCTGAATACTGATTTCTTCTCTTCTCCTCTCTCCTCCAGGGGGGAGAGGCCTTGGTTATATAGTCCCTTCAAGTGAATTTGGGCCGTTGGATCAAACCGACATTGATTGTATGGTTTAGATTGATCCTTTAGGTCGGTGGAGCATAGTCCCGAAACAGAGTCCCGATTGGACTCCAACCCTGGGCGGGCGCCCAAGGGGGGTGGGCGGCCACCCTGCCCCCGAGCCCGATCGTGTTCTCGTTCGTTCCCGTGGCTTCTGGACTCTTCTAGATTGAGAAAAATTGCGCGGCACGTAATTATCTCGTTGTAAACATGACATGTGGGCCTTCTCTCCATATTCTCTGATAACCCCCTGCAGAAATAGATAAACACCAAAGCTCATGGAATTCTGTCAGATAAAACCCTAATTCTTGATGTTTGGTTCATATTGATCCTTTTCCAAGTTTATTTGATTATTAATTTTAGTAGTTAAGGACCGTCAACAGTCATCATCATAATCATAACCTGGGTGTTGGGAAATTGCAAGAGTGAGCACATATCGTACTCAACAAGTATAACCAGGGGTTCATGAGGCTCAAATAGCTGACACTGGTTTGACTGCATTTAGCTTTTAATAGTGGATAGCATGTTCATAATTATATAACAAATGTCAAGGTAGCATAGATAATCCATTAATCATATGATTAAGTGTAAGCATAATTAATTCTTAGCATAAACGATAATCAAATGAACATAATAACATAACAAGCTCATCATCTTAATGTAGATGTCCCCAAGGCCGCTCCTGACCGTGAGCTCGGCTAGTATATCAGTTTTACACTCTGCAGAGGTTGTACATCTTTACCCATGAGTCATGATTTACCCTTTCGCCCGAGGTAGCTAATCTCTTAACCCCCTTCATAGGGAGGTCGGCAGGGATCACTATGAAACCTTTCAAGAGTTCGTCTGACATGTTAGGGCCGCAAGGTTTCCTTTGCGAGCAGATATAGATACCCCCTTCTGAATGGCACAATGACGCGCAGCCTATACACATAGGGACAGGGACTCGCACTGTACCCGTGTCGGTTCAGCCCCTCCGCCCTTTCGGGTAACCTCTAACAAGCTAGAAAAGGTCTCCATACTGAGCTAAAGTCAAAGCCATTATAGCCCTCATGGTTGCACTGTTATCCCGGGTGATCACGTACATACAAGATCTCATACAATTATTTGTCATTCCTTTATGTTCATTGCATAGCTATTAATCATCTTACAAGATCATGGATTATATCAAGCACTAGCACATCTACACCAAATGCATATCAAGTAGGTAGCAAGGAATACAGGTAACAATCTTCTATGATTTTGCTAAGGTCGACAAGGTGATAGCATGCATATGATATATATGTGTAATTATAAGTGAATAGGTAACAAGGATGATCCCAAGTTATACTTGCCTTGCTCAAAGCTCTCCTGAGCCTGCTGGTCTTCAAATGCTTGATCTTGACCACCAACGTACGGCTCACCGTCTAATCCCAATCATCAATCAACAACACGCAATCCAATGTAGACAATCATACACGAAGCAAACAAGATATAATTAGAACAATACACCAAACAGTGATAAAACAAATATAAAAGTTTATCAAAATATTCTACGCAGCGCTACGATCACACAAACGTAAAGTTCACGAAAATCGGAATTAAAATGGTGAAGTTATGAATTTTCTAAGATTTCCTATAGAGATAATTAATTAAATTATACCAGAAAATTAAAAAGTTCCAAAACAGAGAATAAATAGTTCTAACATGTAGAGCTCGTAAATACGAATCTAACGGAATTTGAATGGACAAAAACGGAGTTAATATGAGCATTTTATAAGCAAAACAAATCCAGTGGCAATTCTGTAAATATAGGAAGGTGTAATTGAATCAAACCGGAGGAAATACGCTTTTAGAAAATGAAAACATAAACTGGTGATTACGCCTTGGACCGCGGGTTGGTTATCAAGTTTTCCAGGGGCTCTTAAATAAAATGTACGCCGAAAGGGTATCGGCCACCCTGGGCCGTTGGATCAGCAAGGGACGGCTCAGATTAGGTGCAAGAGAGAGAGAGAGAAAGAGGGCTCGGCCGCCGGCGGTGATATCCCACGGTGGAGCACCATGGCCGACGCTCGAAGCTCGCCGGAGTTCAAGGATTTCGTGAATCCGCGCGCTAGAAAAGAGACGGAAAGCACCAGGCGAGAGAGAAGCTTACCCCGAGCTCACCTACGGGCTTGGAACAACCTGAGAACGCGCAGGGAGGGCTTGCCGCGGTGGAGGGCAAGAACCGGCTCGGCGAGATTCAAAAGAACGCCGTCGGGTGGCCTAGGGCTTCTCAGTCGCGCGTCTAAACGAAAGAGGGGTCCGCTACGATGTTTGGGAGCTTTATAGGGCTCGGTTTGCGCGAGAATGCAGAGAATCCCGAGATTGGTTTGTTTCCAAACCGGTGGGGGAGAGAAGCCGGCTCGAACTCGGCGTCGCATTGGAGAAGAAAGGAAGGCGAGAAAGGAGGCTGACGCGTGGGGCCCAGCTATCGGCGGAAGGGAGAAGGAGAGGGGAAGCGCGTTCGTGCGGGGCCCGCATGACACCCAGAGAAGGGACCGGGAGGGGAGGGGAGGGAGTGCGCGCGCGGCCCGCCCTGCCCCCCTGGTGGGCCGCGCTAGCGGCCCAGGCCAGGAGGAGGCGCGGGGGGGGGGGGGGGTTTAGCTGGGCTGCGGCCTGGTTTTCCAGGGAGTGACTTCCTCTTTTTTTTCTATTTTCTTTTCTATTTTCTAAAGCCTTTTCCAAAGCCTTTTTAAAAAGAATTTTGAGAGCAATTAAGTTCCAACAAATGTCAGCAGCACAAAAATAAGGATGCTCCAGCATGAATGCACAACCAAGGTTGCTAAACCTATGATGAATTTTAGTTCCCACAAAAATTATTTATTCGCTAGATTTATATGCTCACAAAAATACTTAATTAAATCAAATTAATTACTATTATTTGAAATCAAAATTTTGGGTGTTACAAACTCTACCCCCTTAAAAGAATCTCGTCCTCGAGATTGAACGGTGCTTACTTGAACAGATATGAGTATGATTTCCTCAGATCATCCTCTCCTTCCCAAGTTGCCTCTGCTTCCGAATACCGAGTCCACTGCACTTTGCACATTCTAATGACCCGACTTCTGGTGACTCTCTCAGCTGTCTCCAATATTCTGACCGGATATTCTTCATAAGTGAGATCACCTTTTACAGAAAGCTCTTCCAATGGTATTTGCTCCTCAGGTACACACAAACACTTCTTAAGTTGTGACACATGGAACACATCATGCACACCACATAAACTTTCAGGCAGTTCTAACTGATATGCTACTTCTCCACGCGTTTCCAATACTTTAAACGGACCAACATACCTTGGAGCTAGCTTTCCCTTCATATTAAACCTCTTCACACTCATTGGTGATACTTTCAGGTAGACGTAATCACCTGCTTGAAAAACCAGCTCTCTCCTACGTGTGTCTGCATAGCTTTTCTGACGAGATTGAGCAACTCTCAAGTTATCCCGAATAGTCCGCACCTGTTGCTCTGCATGTCTAAGCACATCTGTACCAAACACCTGAGTCTCCCCTGTCTGATTCCAAAACAGAGGTGTCCTGCACTTCCGACCATACAGTGCCTCGAACGGTGCCATCTTAAGACTTTGCTGATAGCTATTGTTGTAGGAGAATTCTGCATATGGCAAACTCTTGTCCCAACTAGTCCCATACTGCAGAGCACAAGCTCTCAACATATCCTCCAATATCTGATTGATCCTCTCAGTCTGTCCATCTGTCTGTGGATGATACGCTGTACTGAAATTCAACTTTGTTCCCAATGAATCATGAACTGCTTTCCAAAAGTGAGACGTGAATTGAGTACCCCTATCTGACACAATCTTCTTAGGTACTCCATGCAAACAAACAATTCTCTCCATATACAGCTCAGCTAGGCGTTCTCCAGTGTACTTGGTTTTAACAGGTATGAAGTGAGCAACTTTGGTTAAACGATCCACTATCACCCATATTGAGTCATACCCTCTTTGTGTACGTGGTAATCCCACTATAAAATCCATACCCACTTCTTCCCACTTCCATTCTGGAATCTTCATTGGTTGCAACAGTCCAGCTGGCCTCTGATGTTCGGCTTTCACTCGCTGACAAGTATCACACAAAGCAACATATTCAGCCATATCTCTCTTTAAGCCATACCACCAGTACTTCTGTTTCAGATCTAGATACATCTTAGTGCTACCAGGGTGAATGGAATATACTGACTCATGAGCCTCTCTCAGAATCATATCACGAATAGCCTTCACTTCAGGAACAAATATCCTTTTTCCAAACCACAGTACACCATTGTCATCTATTATGAATCCTGGTGCTTTGCCTAGTACCACATTCTGTGCTATCTCCTTTAGTTTCTTATCTTCCAACTGTCCTTTCAATATATCTTCCTCTAGAGTAGGAGTGACCTCAATTTCCATAGCATTTACTACAATTCCCAAGTTTAAGTATGCAAATTCAGCACACAACTTCTCAGATTCAGGTGTCGCCCGAAGCTCATTAGCATATTTCTTTCTGCTAAGTGCATCAGCTACGACGTTCGCCTTTCCAGAATGATAATGCACTTCCAAATCATAATCCTTTATCAGTTCCAACCATCTTCGTTGCCTCAAGCTCAGATCTGTCTGGGTGAAGATATATTTCAAACTCTTATGATCAGTATATATGTCACTCTTATGCCCAATCAAATAGTGTCTCCAAATCTTCAATGCATGAACCACAGCTGCTAACTCCAAATCATGAGTAGGATAATTCAGTTCATGTTTCCTCAACTGTCTAGATGCATAAGCAACAACTCTACCTTCTTGCATAAGAACACAACCCAAACCCAGACGAGAAGCATCACAATAGATAGAGAAACTCTTACTCAGATCTGGTAATACCAACACAGGTGCAGTAGTCAATCTCTTCTTGAACTCCTCAAAACTAGCTTGACACTTATCAGACCATACAAACTTAGCATTCTTCTCCAACAGAGCAGTCATAGGCTTTGCAAGTTTTGAGAACCCTTCAATGAATCTACGATAGTAACCAGCTAAACCAAGAAAACTGCGAATTTCACTTACATCCGTAGGTGGTTTCCAATTCAGCACATCTTTCACCTTACTAGGATCCACTGCAATACCACCATTAGAGACAACATGACCAAGAAAAGAAACTTCTTCCAACCAAAACACACATTTGCTACGCTTAGCATACAGCTTATGTTCTCTAAGTTTCTGTAAGACCAATCTCAGATGTTCAGCATGTTCTTCCTTGGTTTTAGAGAATACCAGAATATCATCAATAAAGACCACCACAAACTTATCAAGATACTCCATAAATACTTTATTAATCATGTACATAAAGTAAGCTGGTGCATTGGTCAAACCAAAAGACATAACTGTATACTCATACAACCCATACCTTGTTGTAAAAGCTGTCTTTGGTATATCTGAATTCCGAATCTTCAATTGATGATAACCAGAACGCAAATCAATCTTAGAGAACACACAAGCACCTCTTAGTTGATCAAACAAGTCATCAATCCTAGGCAATGGGTATTTATTCTTGATAGTGATCTCATTAAGTGACCGATAATCAACACACATCCTCTGACTACCATCCTTCTTATCAACAAAGATAACTGGTGCACCCCATGGTGATGAACTAGGATGAATGAACCCTTTATCTTGCAATTCCTTAATTTGTTTCTTAAGTTCTTCTAGTTCCTTAACCCCCATTCTATATGGTCTTTTAGCTATGGGTGCAGTACCAGGTAGTAATTCAATAATAAATTCAATGTCTCGGTCAGGTGGCATACCTGGCAATTCATCTGGAAAGACATCTGAAACTCATCCACTACCAGATTCTGAGGATCAACATCATCATTCAGTTGGTTCACTTTAGCCGTGAGTGGTGCTTGCACTGTTACATCAACACTGATTCGTTCTCCCTTTGGTGTTGTCAGAGCCACTACTCTCTCTTTGCAATTAACATTTGTCTCATGTTGCTTCATCCAATCCAAACCCAAGATCACATCTATGCCTGAAGTTCTCATAACCATGGGACTGATAGGAAAATCTACCCCCCTTAAAGAAAGACTTGCTGAGGGGCAACACAAAGAAACTGGTATAGTCCCACCCAGTGAATTAACTAGCATAGGGGTTTTCATTGCAACTAGTGGAATACTATGGATTCTAACAAATGCTTGTGATATGAAAGTATGTGAAGCTCCAGAATCAAATAAAACTGTAGCAGGGATAGAGTTGATGCTGAACGTACCCATCATGATTTCTAGTCCCTCCTGAACTGTTTCCGCTGCCACGTTGTTCACCTTTGCTGAATTAGGGGTGGATCTCCGGTCGTTGTTCTGCGGATTAAACTTCTCTGGGCAATCATAGGACATATGTCCTTCCTTCCCACAACGGAAACATCTGGTAGGAGTGTTAGAAGCACTTCTTTTTGTGGAGTTGGCATTTGAGTTCCCTGAGTGAGGTGTCTGCTGACCATGCTGCTATTGATTATGGTTACATTGTTGGAATGGAGGACGTTGGTTCCCACTCTGTGACTGATTCTGGAAACGCTGAGGTTGCTGGTTGCGGTTCCACTGACTAACTGGTCCCTGGAACCTCTGCTGATGGCCTTGATGGGAACTGAAACGCTGACAGTTGTTGCTCCCAGAACCTTGTGCCAGCATCCTCCTCTTCTTATCCTGACTCTTCCACATATTATCAAGCACAATAGCACGATTCACAAGGGCTTGAAAGGTAGGATAGGTGTTTCCAGCCAACTGCAACCTGAGCTCGTAGTAAAGATCTTTCATGAATAGACTCTGCTTATCAGCATCTTCCCTGACATCATTCGGAGCATAGCGAGCCAACTGTTCAAATGTGTCATGATATTCTGCCACAGTCATGGAACCCATCCTGAGTGATCTGAATTCTTCTTGCTTGAGCTCCATCATTCCCTCATTTATATGTCGAGCTCTGAAATCTCTACAGAATTCCAGCCATGTGACAGGAGGAGCATCGTTGGGACGAGCAGCTTGATATGACTCCCACCATGTTTGAGCTGCCCCTTGAAGCTGTCCAGAAGCATACAACACTTTCTCCAAGTCATTGCACTAGGCTATGTTCAGTTGCCTCTCCACAACACGTAACCAATCATCTGCCTCCATTGGATCAGCTGAGTGTGTAAATACCGGAGGTCTTCCCTTCATAAACTCCCCACGCTTATCCCTCACATGAACAGGTGGTGGTGTTGGTGGAGGTAGTTGTTGCAAGTGCTGCATGAAGACGTGCATCATCTCATTTTGGGTTTGCCACTACTAAATTTTACCCCTTTTGCCACGCTTTTATGGTGCAACGACACTGATTTGGTTGCAACAAGGGGTCCTCTCGCAACGATTTGAACTTTTGGTTGCGATAGATGGTATTCCTGCCACGCAAATTAAATCGTGGCCATAAGTGTGGAGATCGTTGCCAAAACTAGGAGTTGTTGCCACGCAATTCAGATCGGTGGCAATAGTTGTTCACTGTTGCCACGAATATAGTTTCGTTGCTGCGAGTTTATTTTCGTTGCGATACTCAAATGATTTCGCAACGCTTTAATTTGTTGGTTGCAATAAAAAGTCACTCTTGCCACGATTGGTTATTCGTTGCTGAGAATTTTGTTGTCGTTGCAATATTAAGATGATTTTGCAATGTTTTTATTTGTTGGTTGCAACAAAAAGTGACTCTTGCCACGATTGATTTTCCGTTGCTGAGAGCTTTGTTATCGTTGCAATACTAAGATGCTTTCGCAATGCTTTTATTTCTTGGTTGTAATAAAAAGTCACTCTTGCCACGATCGATTTTCCATTGCTAATAGTTTTGTTGCTGTTGCAATACTATACAGTTAAAATGTTTAATATAATATTAAAAAAATTAAAAAACTCTTCAACTGAGATTCGAGCCTTAAACCTCTGAGTTTTAGAAGCCACGCACTAACCATCCGAACCTTTTGATGTTTGTGTCTTCTCTATCCACAGCACGATATATATAATAACGTAAACGTGTTTAATTACATAATGGAAGCTAGATTAATCTACTCGATGCAATCGATCAGTCTTCTCTGCTCTGTATCGTGCTCGTCCTACTCATTGCCGGCCCTAATTCTTCCTCGCACTCGGCCGGCGATCTCCTCGCTGCCCTCGCTGGTGGCCGCCGTCGCTGCCCTCGCTGCCCTCGCTGGTGGCCGCCGGCAATCTCCTCGCTGCCCTTGCTGGTGGCCGCCGTCGCTGCCCTCGCTGCCCTCGCTGGTGGCCGCCGGTGATCTCCTCACTGCCCTTTCTAGTGGCCGGCCTTCCCCTCGCTGCTGATCGACGACGTCCCCTCCATCACCGGCCGGCCAGAGATACGACACGATTGGCCGTCGCTCTGCCCTCGCGCGCTGCTGGTCGACGTACGTGTGCTGTGCGTGTGCATGCATGCATAATGTTATTTTTTGCTAATCAGCACATGCAGTACGTAGCTCTTCTTGTAAAAAAATCAAATGCAGTAGCTCTTCTTGTAAAAAAATAGTTTGTGCACCTTAATTATGATGCTTATTTAGTTAATCCAATTTTACAATAATTTGTGACCCCTCTCTTTCAATTATGTCATGTCACAGGAAAGTTGGGCTCGTGATATTATTATGGCAGCACATGACGATGACGATTGGAGTTGGATGTCGTTGTCTCGGTTATCAGCTGAGTGGCAAGCTGGACTTGACAAATATATTAATTCAATTTTTGAAGGTACATATGCAGCAGAAACAGCAGCTTGTCCATGTTCAAGGTGTCGTGGAGTGGTGTTCAAAACAAAATCCAAGGTTCAAATGGACTTGCTAAATAAAGGGTTTGACGAGAACTTCGTGAAAGAAAAAATTAATGCTCAATCTAGTAGGAATAATGATGATAGGGTTCTGAATGATGAAGGTCTAGATGATGCATCAGCTGCCACTAATCTGGTTTCTTCTATAATTCGAGGTGCATGCAGCAGTAATGACAAGGAAGAGCCAATGAGAGTGCGAAGAAATTTTTTGATTTGTTGAAAGAAGCGCAGCAAGAGTTGGCGCCAGGGTCCTCACTTACCAAGTTATCTTTCATGGTCAGGCTCTTTCAGCTTAAGTGCATGAGTGGATGGAGTAACCAGTCCACAGGAAAAGCACTTGAACTATTCTCAGATGGGTTCCCCCAAGGACATTGTATCCCAGACACTTATGAGAAAGCACGAAAGGTTATCCGCGATCTTGGCCTCACATATATTAAGATCCATGCTTGTGTGAATGATTGTGTGTTATTCCGTGGGAAATTTGCTGATTTGGATGAGTGTCCAATATGTGGAGTGAGTAGGTGGAAAAATGTTGTCAGAAATTGTGATGAGATTGATGAGCATAGTGACAGTGGTGGAACAAAGAAGAAGAAGCGCACTCCTTGCAAAATTCTAAGGTATTTTCCACTTATTCCTCGACTACAAAGATTTTATATGTCAGAGAAAACATCATCATTGATGCGGTGGCACAAGGAACACTTGATTCGTGATGGAAAAATGCGTCACCCAGCAGACTCAAAGGCATGGCATCATGTGAATGCAAAGTATAAGAAATTTGATGAAGATGCACGTAATGTTAGGCTAGGACTTGCATCAGATGGATTTAATCCGTTTGGGATGTTGAATGTTAATTACTCATGTTGGCCTGTGATATTGATTCCTTATAATTTGCCTCCTTGGTTGTGTTTGAAACAACCTTACTGGATGATGTCGATGTTGATACCTGGTCCTAAATCTCCTGGAATGAACATTGATGTATATTTGCAACCTCTGATCGATGAGCTGCTTGAGTTATGGAATGAAGGAGTTCTAACATGGGATGAGAAGGAGAAGAAGAATTTTACTCTACGTGCAATTCTATTATGGACAATTAATGATTTTCCCGCATATGCTATGTTATCTGGTTGGAGCACAAAAGGCAAGTTTGCTTGTCCTTACTGTCACAGACATACTGATTACTTGTGGTTAAAATATGGTTCGAAGCATTGCTACATGGGACATCGCCGATTTTTGCCCACGAAGCACAAGTGGCGAAGGAACAAGGTGAGCTTCGATAACAAGGTTGAAATCAGGGAAGCTCCAGTGCCGCTTAGTGGTGAGCAGGTGAAACAAGATTATGAGAGTTTTCAGCAAGTGACTTTTGGAAAAGATAGTAGGAAAAGAAAGCAACGTGATGAAGAAAATAGGTGGCACAACTGGAGGAAGAAGAGTATTTTTTTTGAGCTTCCGTACTGGGAATCTTTGCTTGTACGACATAATTTGGATGTCATGCATATTGAGAAGAATATATGTGAGAGCTTACAAGGGACTTTGCTTGAGTTAGAAGGCTAATGCAAGGACGGTGAAAAGGCTCGTCTTGATATGCAACATTTGGGTATCAGGAAAGATCAGCATCCAGTGCTCGAAAAGGGTAAGTATACCTTGCCACCAGCATTATACAGTCTTGGTAAGGATGACAAGCAAATTCTATGCAAATTTTTACGTGGCATAAAGTTTCCTGATGGTTATGCCGCAAATATTAGGAGATGTGTGGACATCAATGGTTGCAAGATTTCTGGTCTAAAAACACATGATCTCCATGTAATTCTGCAAAAACTTTTGCCCTTAGTAGTGCGCAACATATTGCCTGAAGAAGTGGTGATTGCAGTAGTCGAGCTAAGTAAATTCTTTAACTCACTATGTTCAAAGGAATTGGAGATTTCAGAATTTCAAAAACTGAGCACTTCAATTAAGGAGACACTTTGTCGATTGGAGATGATTTTTCCTCCTGCTTTTTTTGATATTATGATGCACTTACCAGTTCACCTTGCTGATGAGGCCATACTTGGAGGCCCAGTGTGCTATAGATGGATGTATCAGGTTGAGAGGTACCTTCGTACTCTTAAAGGTTATGTGAAGAATAAAGCCCAACCTGAAGGTTCAATTGCAGAGGGGTATATATCTGAGGAGTGCCTCATATTTTGCTCTGACTTCTTTGATAATATTAGTACTAAGCTTAATCGTTCAGAGCGTCATGAAAGCGCAGCTGGTAGTGAACCGCCATGTGGCCTAAGTATATTCAGGAGGCTTGACTACAGTAGGAAAGGAATTATTATCGAGATCATTTCTGATATAGACCTCCAAAGGATGAGGCATTACATATTATCCAACTGTGAAGAGGTGTCGTCATGGATAACGTAAGCTATATTTTAATTATGATTTTGATATGGCGCTCATTAATATGTTTCAAATTTATATGTAACTAATGCTAGTATTTTCTATTATTGTGGGAAGTGTGCATATGAATGAGCTGAAGAAAATCAACCATAGGAATGTTGAGAAAAGACACAAGGACACGTTTGTCTCTTGGTTTGAGCGTGAGTGAGTCCTGTCCCCCTAATATGTTTAACTATACTTCTTGTTTACTTGTTAGTTTATTAGTCGTTAATATATTTTTAAAAATGTTTTGGTTATTGCAGATTAGGTCACTGCATGCAAGAGGGGCCGTAGATGACATGATTTATTTTCTATCTCGCGGTCCAGACCGTCGGGCTCGTGTGTTCAACAGGTGTTTCATAAATGGATTCCTTTTTCGAGTCTCTTCTGTAGAGAACTTCTTAACTACTCAAAACAGTGGTGTATATGTGAAGGGAGATTCAAGTACAGGAAACATGGACTGGTATGGCGTGCTTAGGAAAATCATCTGCCTCGATTTTCCAGATGATTTTCCTGGCGAGAAGGAAATAATATTGTTCCAATGTGCCTGGTTTGATGTCCCTGCAGCCAGTACAAGCAAATCCAGAGGGTACAAAAAGGATAAATTTGGTGTCATCGATATTGATATGACTCGGTTTAGGTATTCAGATGAACCTTACATCCTGAGCACACAAGCGGAGCAAGTGTTTTACGCGCCAAACCCAAAAAAGCAAATTGGTGCAGTGTGCTTAGAGTTCAACCTAGAAACCTATTTGCCATGCGTGAAGGAGAAGGTATTGACCAGGTGTGCGAGCTTGATCTAGATTCAGTTGTTGTTGGAGTGGAAGACATGGTTCTTGAACAGCAAATTGAAGATGTGAGCACTTGGAGTAGGTCTGGCATTGACGGCGTTACTATTGATGCTTCTGTTCTTGATCAGATTCATGCAACACCAATGGCTCAACCTGTCGATGACCTATTTGATGATGATGACGAGCCAGATGACACTTACACTGCTGATGGAGTCCTCCCTCAATTCTTGACTACTGGAGAAGATTCAGATGATGATGATTTTTTTTGTGTAATAATTTAAACAAGAGATATTAGCATTGCTTTTGTGTAATATTTGAGAAATGAACTATCAACTTGTAGGTGTAGCAGATAATATATGTTTACTGTGATTCATAAATAAATTTGAACAAATGAAGTAGAACTCGTAGGCAAGCTCCAGTACTATACAGTGGAAAAGTGAAAAATTCGCCACAACTTATGACACAGACATAATTATTTCAAGCAGACAATTATGACACAGACAATAGTTATATAAAACATTAGCCATAGTGGTTCCAAGCAACGAAGCCATCATCACGTCACTTGCCAATATAGTTCCTACCAGTTTTCTTAATTAAACTGGATCACATGACAACAACCACAACTGACATTTCACGTGGCTGCAGATCCACATAATTCCAACTGTTTTCCTACCAGCAAAAGCCTTACTACTCTCAACTAACCACCTACTGACATTAGAGCAACAACTTGCATTAACTTATTTATGCTACAGCAAAGGTCTTCCTACCAGACAGCATGCCAAGGACTTCATTTCTTTGGCTTGTACTTGGCCTTGATCTTGTAGTACAAGTCATCAAAGATAAAGTCAATGTCTTTCTTCGACTCCTTGGCATACCTGCGTGCATTATCATAAACGCATGCCTTTGCCTCGTCCTTAGCGCATTTGATCGCCCACTGCAGCATGTCCATGTTGTCGGGTGGGTGATGCTCCATACAGCCAGACATGGAACAGCTAGTGTCTGTCAGCCACTAGTACGAAGACACATCTTCCTCAACAAAGTCAATCTGAAAATTAGTAGATAGTAGTTCAAAAGACAATTACTTGACATGAATGATGAAATCAGCTGTTGATCAACAAAACAAGCTGTAGTTCTTGGTTAGTAATCATGAGTTCATCTTTCTTATCAAATAGTCATTTCATTTAGCTACCACAAATAAACACTTTTTCTATGGTTAGTAAATTAATAAGTAAACTAACCATCTATCATTTACAAAGTGGACATTCACTAAGGACAGAGTTCTTGGTGGATATGTTGCAGAGTCTCGAAAATGAACATGCAAACATATGCAATTGCCTGAGACTAAAAACTATGGATTTTATTATCGTTGTTTCGTTGAAAATTGATGTTTTCAAGTGCATCCCTAGAATGAACCCGTAGCGTTAGCACGGGCACTATACTAGTACAGACTAGTCAAAATAAAACAAGCTGTAATGATACAATGCAGTTCTATCCAACTCATGAACAGATTCTATCTTATGTGCTGTTTACATCTAGCAACAACCGAAGTGGAACTTGGAATATCGCAGCATAACAACAGGAAACTAGCTAAAAGTAAAATGTAGAACCAACAAGTAGACTAGCATATGTCAGTTTGCCAGCAAATCAAATAGAAATTTTAAAGGTTCATCCTTATGAAAAGGAGGCTGTTCAGAAGCTATCAATGAAGGCATTCTTGGGCATGCGTGTTTTAACTAGCAATTGGGGTGTCTCAATAGCAACAGCGGCATTTCTTTTAGCAGAAAGATACTCTTAAATAGTCAAAAAGATTACTGAACTCTATGAAAAATAACTTGGTAAGACAAATTATATGTAAAACCACAACACCTAGAGGCATATTGTTGTTTAAGAATAGCGAATGATAAGTCATGAGTATGACCACAGAAGAAACAAATTTTCTCATGCTGTTAACTTGGAAATTCAAGCCGCAACTGAAAAATATGTTGTCATATGTGACTACATTAGAATTCACAGCAGCATCAGACTTTCAACCTGAGCTAAGCATTAAAACTCAAGCAGATTATAGATGAGTGAGCAAAGTATCCTTCTGACTCTATGCCTGAACTTCAACTTCTAAGATGCAGGGTTAGTGTCTTAGCGAGCCAGTGGTCACCAAACTAACAAAGGATTATGACCACATTAGCAATTCAAAACCACCGAATGATGTACATACATAAAACAGAATCTGTGTGGGGGTATAAACCCCTATACCCTTACGGCTAGACTTGGGCCAGGAGGCTTGGCCCATCACGAGGACAGCTCGAGGCTTGATCCGACTGCTCGGAGTTTCGCGCAAGGAAACAAGACGTGGAGATCAAGCAGGATTCTAGTCGGTTAGAATAGGAATTGATATCAAACTATCCATGGCAATTGTAACCGACTAGGATTAGTTTCCAGATCTGTAACCCTACCCTCTGGACTATATAAGGAGGGGCAAAGGACCCCCTTAGGACAGATTATTCTCTGAACAAAAATCAATACAACCAGACGAAGGACGTAGGTATTACGCCAAGTCGGCGGCCGAACCTGGATAAAAATCTTGTCCGTGTCTTGCGTCACCATCGAGTTCGTAGTTTGCGCACCGTCTACCGACAAACTACTACCGTGGGTATACCCCAAGGTAGACTGCCGACCAGCTTTCGTCGACAATCTGCCACACACAACAATAGTATACTAAAACAACTATACCTAAAGATCTATGATATCTGGGAAAATTTCATGCAAGGTAGAGGAACTTCTTTTCCATTTTCACATACATGCATGCTTTATAGCCCTAACATTCTTTTCCATTTTCACATACATGCATGCTTTATAGCCCTAATATTCTTTTCCATTTTCACATACATGCATGCTTTATAGCCAGTGGTCACCAAACTAACAAATAATGTACCAAAAATCACAAGATAAATCACAGAGCATCTACAACACATCAGGAAGCTAACACAAAAATTGCACATCGATCAAATGAAGCATCACATTTCATGGAGGGAGGGAGGAGGAAGGGGGATTTCCATACCTTCTTCTTCTGCTTGGACGCTGACGCCCCCCCCGTCGATGGCCTTCTTGTAAGAGGCGGATCCCTTCTTCATGGATGCGGACGTCGGCCCCCCGTAAGGGGGTCCCTTCTTCTTCGACGCGGGCATCGCCCCTTTGGTGGTCCTCTTGAATGTGGCGGATCCGCTCTTCTCAGTGCGTGCCGACGCTCGCTCAACTTCCTTCTCCTTCCCGACGGCGGCGGCGGCAGTGGACCTCTTCTCAGTGGCAGCCGGCGGGACCTCGGAGTCCGAGTCGGAGTCCACGAGGATCAGAAACTGGACGGCGGCGGCGGCAGGCCTGCGTGCGTGGCGGCGAACTGGCAGGCCTGTGCTTGGTGCCAGCCATGGCGGCGCACCTTCGTTGCCGCTTCGGATTCGTCTTCACCTCGCAACCGTCGCTCGGGTAGGGGAGGTGGGTGATTGGGGAATGACGAGGTGGGGGATTGGGGGGTTGGGAGGCAGGGTGTCCACGGAGACCAGAAGTATATAGCGCAGTGGGCCAGCCCATTTAACTACTTCCAAGCTAATGTGTTTTATGCCCTCAAGAATAGCACCACCTCGTCAGTTTGGAGATATCAAACACAGGTTAAAAGCTCAAGGGAGGCAGCCACTTTGAACTCCTTGTTACACATGTCATCTGATACTTGTTTGGGCCTGCTTGGGCCTGTAAGCTTTGTTGGGCTCCCTTCAGTTGAGCCTAATGAGTCAACTGGCCCTATGCAGGCCAACATTTTTTTAATTTTTAAACAAAACACTAACACTTATTCACTTTTTACAAAATTTTACTAGAAATTTTGAAACAAAACACTAACACAATACACCAGTACTTTGAGTATGTTTATAACTGATTAACATTACTGATACTACTAGCTATAACTTACTGATACTACTAGCTATAATTTATCAGTACGATTCACAACCACCAATAGTACTAGCTATTCATTACTGATTAAGTTCAGATAACTTAGGAACACACTAGGTCCTGCCAGGCCATACCATTAACATCCAAAAGACTATGTCCTACGCTCCTACCATATCATATATTTACAAAAAAAAATTCTTACTTGTTTGATACCTCTGGTTTTACAATTTTTTTTACTGAATGGTAAGTCTTGCTTGCTTGATACCTCTGGTTTTACAATTTTTTTATACTCAATGGTAAGTCCTGTTGTTCGTAGTTCATACATGATACATCAATAATAACATACATCACATATGGGTATATCTCTGCTATTTGGGCCTCCAAGTTATTTGGGTCGATAGAAATGAATCCCAGGGCCAAATAGCGGCGCTAAACTAACCTAATTTAGCGAAATTAGCATGCTATTAGCCGCTAATAGCAGGAACAATCATTTAGCATTAAAATCCCCATAGCTTAGCAGTCCTCTTCCACAAACGCTAAATGACGCTATAGCGTCCGCTATAGCGCGCTATTTAGAACAGGGCTACTACTACTACTATCACCACCACTACTACTACTACTATCACTACTACATACTATAACGAGTATCATGTAGTATCATTACTACTACTACTACTATCACTACTACTACTATCTCTACCATGCCGTATGTGACATCTTGTCCTATCGAGTATCATGGAGTATCATGGCACATCTACCTAACTTCATAATTACTCTTGTCCTAAATCAAATGTCATGGCATATGCCACAAAGTACCACATTAAGTTGTTGTATAACTTTTGATACTTGTCACACTCATGATCGATCTTGATCAATAAAATCATGGTTAAACATCTTACTACTAAGTATTTATGAAACTAATAAATAAGTTATATTTAGTTATTTATTTTGAAGATATAGCAGTTTGTTTATGTTTTAAATATTTAAAAACATTTTTTTAATAAACTTTAAAATTTATTAAAACTTAATTGAAAGGGCAGGGGCGCCTAAGTGTGCTGTACCAAAAATTTGGGCGCCAATTTTTCATGTCGCGCGCACAGTTTCAGCCGAGCGCGAAAAATTCTCCGTGTCCCCTCCTGTCCCCGCCTCCCAGCGTGTTAGGGAAATAATTAACCTCCCAGCTAATATCTCTTTCCCAAACCCTAATTACTCCAGCACCCACTCCGGCTGTAGGCAAAGCCATGGTGCCGCCGCCGCCATCCAGGATGCCAACGACGCCAACTTGGTCCAGGGCGTCCCCTACGTCGAATCCATCGTCGAGGCCACCCCCGGCGACGCCTCCAGCCAGGAGATCGCCTGCTCCTCAGGGCATCAGCTCCCGAAACGACGACAACTCCTCTAGCGTCGGTCGATATATTGAAGCCACCCTCGAAATCGAAGACAACAATGGATTCACCACTTCATATACCCCTAGGTACATTGTTTGCGTAATCTAGTTTATTAGATTTGTGATTTTTGCCCCACGGCAATACTGGTGGAGCCCAGTGGAGTTAATTAGTTGAAGTACATGTGTTGAGATCAATGTTTTTCTTTATGTATCCATCAATTCAAGTTTTTTTGTTGAGAGGTTGCTTTGGATAGTTTCACATTTTTAGCCTAGTAAATTAATCTGTATATGTTCATGGTTGTGAGAATTTTTTCTGGATTGTGTTACTTTTTGATCTAATAATCCATGTTATTCTGATGAGTGAGCTACTCGCTTTGCTTACTTGAAATTACCTGATGGCTTGGTGATGCTGTCTATTTTGTATGATTGATGAGTGAAATCATAAAATTACCTCAGCAGTTGATATGTGTTGCATCTGATTACAATTGTACTATATAATATGTTTGTTTACGAATTATGCTTCTTCACACCTTCACCACTTGTGTTCCTCTGCTTAGGCACTGTTTGGTCAATTAGAGGAATTACCGTGCTCCGTATTTCTGTTTGTGCATTAGCAATAGTATCTTTTATTACACGCCTCCTAGATTTCAGTCACCTGGACAATTCAGGCAACTTCAGTTAGGTGTGGTGGGATTTTTTCTGGTGAGATACTGTCAATCCATAGATGAGGAAGCCATGGGAAATAGGCCAGACCAGCAGAGGTGGCTGCCTACTATTGCTAATGAAATCTTATCATACCAGTTTCAGCTTCAAATGAAATCTTTCTTGTTTAGTTGCTACTGCAATTTGCCTGGCTTAAAATTTAATTGTTTACTATATACATGTGTATTTACTTATCAACCTTTATCCTATCAATGCAGTGGTACAGGTGAATTATGGACTATTTATGTTCATTGCAAGAATGGACTTCCAGATCAGGAGTATGTAATGTTCAAAGTAGAAAGGGCTGCTATAAAATTGTCAGTCTTGACATCTATGAAGGATCAACTTGGATATGCTGCTCGGGACTTTTTGTATTACAAGAAGCGTTGTGGAACAGATGTAGCTAGTCTTGAGCCTGTCGATTATATCAAACATGCAGAGATGATGATACAAGACACTGAGATGGAGAAGGAAATCAGATTAGTACTCTCACAACAGCCAGAGAGAAGACAGCAAGTCAGCATAGCACCAATGAAGCGACCAAGGCAGCAACATGAAGAAGATGAGCATCCGTTTATGGATGAGGAATTTGATGCATACAAGGTCTGGCTGGAAGAACTACCACCACAGCAATCCAAAGGTAAACCTTCTATGTTTCTGCGTATGTATTCATATTGTTTGGAATCTGAAAAACTTCGTATGTGCTACACCTTTTTCTAACATGGTTTTCATGTCTAACAGATTTAAAGGATGACTTTAGGGATAAAATAGTGATCACATATAGAGAATATTTGAGGGCGTCAGGGGACCTTGAAGAAATTAGTAATTAATGTTCCTTTTACAACAACTGTTTTTGACTTCAAGTTTTTTAAACTGAAGATGTTTACCTTGTGTGTAGTGGCATTTGTCGAGCCCCAAGACAACAATGGTATTATAATTGAAGCTGATGAAAGTAATGGAAGCAGTATGACACCAATATCAAACTCAAATAGGCCAAGCCATGCAAGGAAGGCAAGGAAACAGGAAAATGGTTTGTGATGATTCTTATACTATTAATATTTAGTTCAGTAATCTTAATGGAAAACTATAACAACTCAAGTTTATTATTGTTTTTGTCCTAGCACATGGCTCCAAAGATGGCAAGAAATCAGGGCGTGGAACCGTTAAAGGATTTGCAGTTAGCAACAAGAGAGTTAAGGAACGTGTTGATGCAAAACTGATCTGCAAACACAAAGGGCTAATACCCGATTCAAACGTTAAGGCGTGCCAGCCGATTTGACCTTGCTATCGGCAAAGGTGATAACTCGAATACTTTAGTCCTGACAACAGCGATGCGCCCGGATGTCACGGCTAAGAGGTACTCACGCGGAACTTGAGAACACGCCGAGCTTAAGTCGACGAATTCCTAAGAACTCGTAACAAAAGGAAAAAGTATGACGAAGTCGTCGAAAAGTAAATGCTGGAATATGAGTAAAAACGTGTGTTTGATTCCTTGATTGATGATCTATTACAAGGCCCTAGGGTCTACATTTATACCCTGCTCAAAGAGCTACAACCAGACACGATTAGAATTCGAATTCCAAATTACACGGAATCCGTATACAAAACGATGCAAATAATTAAGGAAATAACAAAACTATCCCTCGTGACAAACCGAAACTCCTCCACATAACGACCGGCAGCTTCCGGACTCCCTCTTTGCATCATCGGCAGACCCTTTGCCATAGTCATCGGCAGACTTTCTTATCTAGCCATCGGCACCATATTACTGCCTGTGGACTTAGTCACGTTCAACCTCTCCCTCATCGGCAACCATCCTCATCGGCAACCCACTTTGTAAACATCGTACTGCCACCTTATCCTGCCATCCCAGACACGTGCCCAAAAACGGTGTCAACACAACGCACTCAAAGACTCACAATAGAATTTTCAGAAGTTCGTGGAGGTCCCATTGGACCAAACCGCCGTGCATTTGTCGATGAGATCGTACTGTATACAAAGAAATGGGCACCACTAATTGGAGTGAATACTTGGAAGCATATAAAGGAAGAAGTCAAAGAAGAAATTGCAAACCAAATAATTGTAAGCTGCGTACTAATTTTTTATTCTACTCAATCCAGACTCCAACTTAATTGTGATAACCATTCCTTGATTGTTACTTGTAACCAGCTTACGTGGAAAAGAGATATTCCACCTGAGTACCCTCGGATTTCTCGGATGCGGCAAAGAGATAAGTCGGATTTGCCCTTGCCCATTTTGTCCTATAAATAGTTCCTTCTTGGGTACTCCTTCCCCATCACACCATTCTACTACCCAACTTTACTTTTCCAGCGGCGGCGCCACCAAAAACTCCCAAGGTCTCCGACAAGTACCCCTCTTCACCAACTCCGGCGCCTTCAAACGCTTCCTTCGCAGCAAGATGGCCGTCGGGTTCGTCGTCCCTGAGGTCAAATCTCCACCCCGTCTTCTGTATTTTTCTTCATATCCCTGTTCACTCGCAATCCATTTTACTGAACATCTTCCTTTTCTTTCCTCTTTGTATTTCTTTTTACGCCCAAAATCACTAGGAATTGTCCAACAAAATTGTCATCCCCACCGATCAACCACACCTTCAATGCCTCGGCTCTCTAGGGGACCCGGATCCAACTGACCTTATCAACGCAGAAACCAACAGGATCCCCTTCAGAGCCGAAAATTTTTCCTTAGATCTGTGGAAGGACACCTTCCGCTCTTGGCCCAGCCCAACTGTAGGGTGGAAAGACTGGTTCTTGAGGGTCAGCAACTCTAATGAAGTTCAGTTTGGTGAAAGGAATCTAGCCCAATGCATCAGATTGTCCATTGCCGATATGCATAGAAACGAGTCACTGCTGATAGCTGCATCCTACTTTTGGTCAGACACCCTCAATGCTTTTGCCTTTGGCCACGGCCCTGCTTCTCCTACTCTTGCCGATGTAGCCATGCTTACTGGTCTAGATATATCTTCTGCCGATAGCACCCACTTTTTTGATACTGCCCCTAGTGCCAAAGTGGAGACTCGCGCTATCGGCGGTTGGTCGGGGTACATTCAGAAGTACCGTGGGAAAGGATCTGTCACCATAAAGGAACAAACCACCTTTCTGAACATGTGGCTGGACAAGTTTGTATTCTGTGGTCGATCGGCAGGACCGACTTCTGTCTACCTATCGGCAGCAGAAAGACTGGCTAACGGTGGCCGATTCCCTCTCGGCCGATACTTGCTTGGCGCTGCTTACCACCTTCTCCATCAAGTAGCCCAGAAACTTCTGCTCGGCCAATCCACTGGCAACTTGGGAGGCCCCTGGTGGTTTGTCAACATGTGGCTCAATCTGCATCTGCACAAGCGTCTCAACTTCAACCTGTTCACACAGCGTTTCCCAAGAGATATAGCTGAAAACCATGTATTGGGTGAAGAGGAATCGGCAACACGCGCCCCCTTGAACTTTGGCGAAGTTGTCATAGTTCTGCCTGGTTCAGGGGGTAATCCAGATCAGATCGGCCGATTCTTCCAGACTCTGTATGAGGGTTTGACCAGAGACGAACGACCATGGTTGGCTTATGATGACCCAGATAGCATGCTCCCTCTGACCTTCAATCCATTTGATGAAGCTCTCGACAGGGACAATGAGGCGATGATGGCAATTGTGACTCCCAGAATCATTCCAGTGAATTTCTTTGGTAGCACAAAAACCTCCCCTCAAACTTACGAATTTTACAATCCATCGGCATTTGCTCGCCAGCTAGCTTTCGGCCAGTTGCCGATTGCACTTCCTTATGCCGATGTGATAAAACCCAGAGAAACTATCAACAACCTTCTTGAGTGGACTCGAGCAGCCCAACTACCACCAAACGCCGATATAGATGTAGATCTGTCAGAATGGGTCCCGGCTGCTTTTATCACTCAGGCATACAAGTTATGGTGGGCAGAATGGAAAGAGCATCTGTTCTGTAGATCGGCACTTTCATTCCGCGGCATGATTGACTCCGAATACGAAGTTCCTGATGACACTGTAAGTAACTCAAACCAACGTTTCATTTTCTCAATATTACCTCCATCGGCAGCTTACCCTTGTATTCCTTTTGCAGGTTGATAATATTCCTCCGTTGGTTAGCAGGAGTGGCAGGCCGATCGACTTGTTTCCATCAGGCCCGATTTCCTCAATCGGCCACAATGCTCCCACTCTAGCTTCCATCGTGCATCGGGGTGTACGCCTCAGGAAAGTCACCACCAGAAGAACCCAGACATCACCAACGGTAGCTGCTCCCACTCTCGCGCGGGCTTTCAAGGCAATTTGTCAAATCTTTTCCTTTATGCTGACTATCTTTATATCGGCTATATTTATGCTTATAAACTCTTGTTCATTATTGCAGCAAACCGGCGCATCGGCGAAAGCCAGGCGTGAGAGTACCGATGCCCCCAGTCTAGCCAACCCAAGAGAAAGGGCACCACGGGTGCTAAGACTGGAACAAAGCGCCAGAAGGTAGCAATTCCCCCTCCTCCTCCGGTATCTCCAATTCCGGTGGAATCTTCTCCTTCTTCTCTAGAAGCCCAGCCACAGCAAGCACCATCTCCCCCACCTATGCAGGAAGCACCACAGATAGAAGAACCCCAACAGGAAGGATCTCAAACAGAAGATACATCAGCTGACATGGGTGAACAAACAACTGGCCCGGTGGGTCCAGTTATACCATCGGCAGTTCTCCCGGTTCAGACAACCGTTGTCCCTCCTCCAGGTAACATACTTTAACAATATCGCTACCGATGAACTTATTCTTATTTAGTCTCATAACTCCTTTTGTCTTCTTTCAGTTGATATTGTTCCATCGGCAATCTCAGCCGATCAACCTGTAGCTCCATCGGCATCTTTGGCCGATCAGCCTGTAGCTCCGTCAGTACTTCTCAGTCAAAGACAAGAGATCGCCTTGAAGCAAGTAAGTCACCGTTTACCGTTAGCATTATTTGCCGATTCTCTGAGTATGAGCTAATTTTGCTTTCCCTCCCAGGAACAAGATTCTCCCGATAGCCTGTTCTCCTTTGCCATCGATCTCTCTGAAGAAGAAGGTGAAGAAGCAAGCTCTTCTCAGACGGTCGGCATCGCATCGGCAGAGATCAGGGTCAGGTTGGAAGAATTGTCAGCTCTCCTTCACCAGGACACAGCGCAATTGGTTGATGATTCTGACCCTACCAAGACCCTGTTCAGAACTCTCAGAGGCCAAATCCCAGCCGATGTTGAAGAAATCCTGTTCCAAGCCGCTCATCTGGAGAGTCGCCAGCTGCAGTACCAGAGAGCTTCTCGGCGTCTTGCCGATAGAGCCGCTCAGACTCAACTCTCCGATGAAATGAGGAAAGAGAAGCTTTTGACCGATGAGAAGCACAAGAACATCGGTATCCTGAGATCTTCTGGAGACGCGCTGAAGCAGAAGATATCCGATCTATCGGCAAGAAAAGAATCCCTGTTGGCGGAACTCAAGGAAGTAGAGAACGCTCTGTCCCAAGCCCAACAGGAAGAGAGCCAATTGCCAGAGACCATCAGGCTTCTTGAGCACGAGCGAAATGTTCATGGTCGCAAGGCACTTCAACTGAAGAAGAAGCTGAAGCCGATAGAAGGTTTTGCCGATGACGACATCAAGGAGATAGAAGCAGCCAACCAAATTTGGCTACGCGCTATATCGGCAATCCAGACGCTGCTTAACACATAGAGTTTCCATCGGCAATATATCTGCGCTTTCCTGCTTCCTCAGCTTTTAGTCTAGCCGATAGGACTGTTATCGGCACCTAAGCTTTTGAAACACCAAGTCTTGTCCCCAAGCATTTGGATCCAGCCGATAGGAGTGTTATCGGCACCTAAACTTCTATGCATCGACCCATATACTGGGGTAGTACTTCTTTAAATATTTGCCGTTTAATGCTCCGGGAAATTCAATTCCTTCGAGGGTTTCTAGAATGTAGGCATTACCAGGAGCCGATCGACTTATCTGATAAGGACCCTCCCAATTAGGAGACCACTTTCCAAACTTCGAACTTTTGGTCCCAATTGGTAAAATTAATTTCCATACCAAATCCCCATCGGCAAACTCTTTAGCCTTCACTTTATTATCATACCATCTAGCAACTCTCTTCTTATTTTCTTCTATACTCATTAAAGCTTTTAACCGATGCCCTGCTAGATCGTCCAATTCATCGGTCATCAAAGTGGCATAACCATCGGAAGTTAATTGATCTTGAAAAGTTAATCGCCTAGATCCAGTCTTAATCTCCCAAGGCAACACTGCATCATGTCCATACACCAATTGATAGGGTGATACTTTGGTCGATCCATGACAAGCCATCCGATAAGACCACAATGCTTCATTCAATAATGTGTGCCACCGCTTAGGATTTTCTTCAATCTTTCGTTTAATAAGCTTGATAATTCCTTTGTTAGACGCTTCGGCCTGCCCATTGGCTTGAGCATAATAAGGAGAAGAATTCAACACTTTAATTCCCATACCGATTGCGAATTCATCGAACTCCCCCGATGTGAACATGGTGCCCAGATCGGTAGTAATCGTTTGGGGAATCCCGAATCGGTAAATAATATGCTCCTTCACAAAATCAATCATATTGGCCGATGCGACTTTCTTCAAAGGAATAGCTTCAACCCACTTAGTGAAATAGTCAGTGGCAACTAGAATGAACTTATGCCCTTTGCTAGATGGTGGATAAATCTGGCCGATCAGATCGATGGCCCATCCCCGGAACGGCCAAGGCTTTATTATAGGATTCATAGCCGATGCGGGTGCTCTCTGGATATTACCAAACTTTTGACAACCTTGACATCCCTTGAAATATTTAAAACAATCTTCAAGTATGGTTGGCCAAAAATATCCATTCCTTCGAATCATCCACTTCATCTTAAAAGCTGACTGATGCGCTCCACACACTCCTTCATGGATTTCCCCCATCAAACTTCTAGCCTCATCATCACCCAAGCATCGGAGAAGAATTCCGTCGATAGTTCGATAATACAATTCATTTTCAAGGAGCACATACTTGGTTGCTTGAAATCGAACCCGTCTTTCAACTTTTTTGGATGGATCTTTTAGATAATCAATAATTTCTTTCCTCCAATCACCGGCACCGACTGCCGATGTCGCATTAATCATTGGCTGATATCCCGAGGCATGCTGAGCTAACCGATTAGCGTCTTCATTATGCAATCGGGGAACATACTCCAATCAGAAATCCTTGAATTCCTTTAACAGTTGCATACTTCTCTCGAAATAAGTTATGAGAACTTCACTTCGGCATTCATAGCTTCCGGCCAATTGATTTATAACCAACATAGAATCCCCGAATATTTCAACAGCATCAGCACGAACTTCTCTTAACAACTCCAATCCCTTGATCAGGGCCTGATACTCAGCCTGATTATTTGTTGATGTGGCAACAATCGGCAAGGAAAACTCATACTTCCTCCCCTTAGGGGAAACTAATACAATGCCGATTCCTGCCCCCCGGTCACAGGTAGATCCATCAAAGAAGAGCGTCCAGGGTACAATTTCCAAGGTTTCCACTAGACCGCAATGCTGAGTCACAAAATCGGCCATAATCTGCCCTTTGACTGCCTTAGCCGATTCGTAACGCAAATCGAACTCCGACAGCACTAAAATCCATTTACCGATCCTACCACTCATAATCGGCATAGATAGCATGTGTCGGACCACGTCATCTTTGCAAACAACAGTGCATTCGGCCGATAACAGGTAATGTCTCAGCTTGATACATGAAAAATATAAGCATAAGCATAGTTTCTCAATGGCCGAATACCTGGTTTCAGCATCAATCAACCTCCTACTCAAATAATAAATTACCCTTTCTTTCCCTTCAAATTCTTGAACTAAAGCTGAACCGATAACCGATCCATCGGTAGATAAATACAATCTGAAGGGCTTCCCTTGTTGAGGTGGAACTAGAACTGGAGGATTTACTAGATACTTCTTGATTTCATCTAGAGCCAACTGCTGTTCTTCTCCCCAAATAAACTCTTGATCGGCTTTCAATTTAAGAAGAGGACTGAAAGCACGAATCCTACCAGACAAATTCGATATAAACCTCCTGATAAAATTTACCTTGCCGATCAAGGATTGGAGCTCGGTTTTGTTGGTAGGGGCCACTATTTTATTGATGGCATCAATAGATCTTCGACTAATTTCAATACCCCTCTGATGTACCATGAAACCAAGAAACTGCCCTGCCGATACACCAAATGCACACTTGTTGGGATTCATCTTCAATCCATGCTTCCTTGTGCACTCTAACACTTTTTGTAAATCGGCAAGATGCTTTGAGAAATCTCCAGACTTAACCACCACATCATCAATATAAATCTCCACGAGCTTGCCGATGAACTCATGAAATATAAAATTCATAGCCCTTTGATAAGTAGCACCAGCATTCTTCAACCCAAAAGTCATGACTATCCATTCAAATAGCCCAACATGACCAGGACACCTGAATGCGGTTTTTGGAATATCCTCCTCCGCCATGAATATTTGATTGTAACCTGCATTACCATCCATGAAGCTGATGACCTGATGACCAGCCGCAGCATCAACCAGTAGATCGGCGACAGGCATTGGGTATCCATCCATCGGCGTAGCTTTATTGAGATTCCTGAAATCAATGCACACCCGAAGCTTCCCGTTCTTCTTGTAAACCGGAACAACATTGGAAATCCACTCGGCATACCGACACTGCCAAATAAACTTAGCTTCAATAAGTTTGGTGATTTCGGCCTTAATATCAGGTAGAATGTTAGGATTACATCGGCGGGCTGGTTGCTGATGTGGCCGAAATCCAGACTTGATGGGTAACCGATGTTCAACAATTGATCGGTCTAAACCAGGCATCTCGGTATAATCCCAAGCAAAGCAATCTTTATATTCCTTTAACAAACTAGTCAATTGTTGCTTACTCTCAGGATCTAATTTAGCACTAATAAATATAGGCCTAGGCTTATCACCACTACCTATATCTACTTCTACCAAATCATCGGCCGATGTGAATCCCTGGCCTAATTTTCCATCATCGGCGAAACAAAAACCGTCGTCAGAACCGACTGCTTGGATCGGTGGAATCTCATAATCGGCAACTTTGAGAAAATCTTTCTCCCAAACTTCTCCTGAAATGCACCTGGTCCTTTCGTAAGTATCCGCTTCTGCCGACGCGATAACATAAGAAGAATCTCCTGGGACAATCTCAATCTTGTCACCTACCCACTGAACCAAGCATTGATGCATTGTAGATGGGATACAACAATTGGCATGAATCCAATCTCTTCCCAATAATAAGTTGTAAGCACCTTTTCCGCTGATCACGAAAAAAGTTGTCGGCAAGGTTTTGCTGCCGATGGTCAACTCTGCACATATCGCCCCCTTGACTGGAGACACGTTTCCTTCAAAGTCTTTGAGCATCATATCAGTCTTGGTCAAATCTTGATCCCCTTTCCCAAGCTTCCGATATACTGCATACGGCATAATATTAATAGCAGCTCCACCATCAACTAGGATCTTGGTCATTGGCTGCCCATCAACCCTTCCTTTGAGGAACAGAGCTTTAAGATGCTGCCTCTCGTCATCGGCAGGTTTCTCAAAGATAGCCGTCATCGGATCCAGAGCCAACTGAGCTATCTGATCAGAAAATTCCAACTCATCATCACTGGCTGGTGCAAGAAACTCCATCGGCAACATGAAGACCATGTTGACGCCTGCCGATGGACCTTCCCTCTTAGCGTCTGACGGCTGCCGACTTCCAGAGTTCTCTCCCTTGTTTAGCTCTTCTTGCCTTTCACGTTGCAATCTCCTTTTCTGCGTCTTGGTTAATCCTCCAGGGCACCATGGAGGAAGTGGCCTTTGCCTTGCCGTCGGGCGTCGGTTCTCCCTTGACTCCATACGATGCGTGTTAGCATCCCTGCAAAATGTGAATTCATCGGGAACCCGCGCATCAGCCATTTCCTCGAGCTCTTCTTGGTTCCTGGGAAAATACTGGACACGGTCACTAAGTCTGTCGTGCCCACTAAATCTGCCCCCCAGCCGGTCATGAACTGACACCCTTCTTCTGATCGGCCCATTAAATCGCCGTTCATCATCATGATAATGTCGATCGATCCTATCGTACCGATCATAACCGTTGCACTCAGGGCAGTCTCTGACAGTAGGAAGCTTGATATTTTCCTCCCAACAATGGATGAAGAATGGACAATTCCAATGATCCCTGTGCCGATTCCACTCCTGTCGGCGTCTTTCTTCTTCCCGTCGATAATCTTCCTGCTGGCGCCGATACCGATCTTCCCGTTGTCGCCAATTTTTTCGAGGCCTTCTATGAGTTATGACGATACCAGATCGAGGAGGCCTTCCTGAGCTAGTTCCTTCCTGGACCAAGCCCTTACTTCTTGCATCGGCAGTAGTAACTTGATGCTGAGGATCTACCGATGCACTCTTCTCGGCTGTCTCCGATGTTAAGACCTTAGCCTTCCCCTTAGCATCCAACATGTTTGTCGGGAAAGGATGTTGGTCTATCTTCATCGGCTTCTGGGCTTTGGAACTGTCAAACTTGATTCTCCCTGACTCTATAGCCGATTGCAGCTGCTGTCTGAATACTTTGCACTCGTTGGTGTCATGGGAAGTTGCATTATGCCACTTGCAATATCTCATCCTCTTCAACTCTTCTGCCGATGGGATCACATGGTTAGGTGACAGTTTGATCTGACCTTCCTGAAGTAGAAAGTCAAATATCCTATCAGCCTTAGCGGTGTCAAAAGCAAACTTCTCTGGTTCCTTCTGCCCAAAAGGACAAGACATCGGCTTCTTGTTTTTTACCCACTCTGCCAAGCCGATTACTGGTTCTTCATCAGAATCTGAGCTTGTTGCTTCATCGACAAATGACACTTTCCTATTCCATGCTCTTTTAGGCTCGAAAGGCTTGATGTCTTGATCAGAAATCCTTTGCACCAAATGACTTAAACTTTCGAACTCCTGAGAGGCATACTTATCCCTGATATGTGGCAACAAACCCTGGAAAGCCAAATCGGCTAGCTGCCGATCATCCAGAACCAAGCTATAGCATTTATTCTTGACCTCTCGTATCCTCTGCACAAAACCCTCAACCGACTCATCATTACGTTGCCTCAACTTAACCAAGTCGGTGATCTTCTTCTCATGAACCCCCGAGAAGAAGTATTTGTGGAATTGCTTCTCTAGATCGGCCCAAGTAATTACTGAGTTGGGAGGTAATGATATGAACCAAGTAAAGGCCGGTCCAGACAATGATGATGAAAATAGACGAACCCTCAATTCGTCCCTGTTGCCAGCCTCTCCACATTGAATGATGAATCTGTTGACATGCTCCATGGTTGACGTGTCGTCCTGCCCGGAAAACTTTGTAAAATCCGGTACCTTGTACCGATGTGGAAGCGGGATCAAATCATACGCGGGAGGATACGGTGTCCGATAAGAGTAAGTGTTGACTTTGGGTTTTATCCCAAATTGTTCCCTCATTACTTCAGCAATCTTATCGGCCCAATATGCATCGGCATCTTGCCGATGAGGCGGCTGCGGATCTGGCACTTGGTGGCGAACCTCCACGTGCCTGTTCGGGACGTGATCTGCACGGAACATTGTATTGATCACCTGTCCTTCAATCTGCGGACCACCAAACTGCTGTCCACCGATTGGCTGTCCTCCGAGTTGCTGTCCAAAATTCATTGGCTGGTTGGGAATCCCCTGACCTTGGAACCCGGGATAGACCTGCCCTTGCTGGAACCCTGTAGTCTGGTAACTCTGCTGGGGCGATTGTGGAAAGGCTTGCTGTCCAAGCCATCCATTATTAGCGTTCATCGGCATAGGTGCTGCCGATGATTGGTAATTAGGTACCGTCGTTGAATTGACATACCCCGACTGAGCCATAGACCTCTGTTGCATCAGCATTGACTCTGCCGATGCGTTGGGCATCTGGAACATTGAATCTTGAGGATTTCCAGTGTGAGGCCTTGCAGTAGTAGTTGTGGTATACCGAGGACTCTGGTTTACCGGCGCATTGGGAGGTGCCGATGTCATAGGAGTTTTGCCCCTCATGTCAGTTATTTGTGATGTTCCCGGTGTCAACTCTGGAGGCATACCGTAACCCCACCAGTTGGGAGGAAGAGTCAACCCTGACATTGCCGATGCCAACATATCTGTTGTCAGTTTATGCTGCCCAACTGAAATTTGTGGGTTGGATGTCACCGGCATAGATAGTGCACCAGTAGTCCCCGATGTACTTGGAGGGACGGCAGATTGTGCACTTGCAGTCGTCAAGGCAGCCGATGGAGCCGTGACCTCTGGTGCCGTTGGCTGATGATGGGAGGGGCCCACATAATCTGGTGGGATTTGTCCTTCCTTGAAAGTTCTTGCCACGGCATTAAAAACCGTATTAGACAGTACACCAGCTTGGTTAATCAACGCTCGATTGATGGCATTGTCAACAATATCTTGAAGCTTGCCAGGATTGGCGTCAAAGGTAACCTGTCGTGGTGCCGGCAGTGCATCTTTCTGGACCACTTCGCCGCTCCTGTTTATGCTGAAAGACCTCAGGCATTGCTGCTTGACTCTTCCATGGCTTGGGCAATAGCTTGCTTCTGCTCATCCTTGAGGTTGCCTCCGTCACGGGGAGACCATAAGTTTTGGAGATAGGTGCTCATCAGCTGCACTGTCTCGTGGTCTCCTTGTACAAAGGACATTTT